>NC_053025.1:570537215-570678081 GCF_003073215.2 Triticum urartu | reverse complement strand
GGTTAGGAGACGTAGGATCTTCATCCAACCGCCTGAAATGGTCGACTAACCCAAATGACAAAAGTCACGCGACTTGCATGCAGACATGCCTTTATATTCAGTACCATCATCGTACCTGCTTAGCACTACTCCTGAGTCCATCAAGCTAAACAATGTGCCACTCATAATTCCAAACTTGTTGCTCAAGTACGAATATGATATGATGCTGATATTACTAAAACATATAACATTTAATTGGTCAGCTAATGTTCCTACTTTACTTTCGAAAAAGCACGTGCACCACATATAGAGAGACAGCAGGGAGTTGCTTTCTTAATGCGCTCTGGTTCATCATGTGTGGGCATTGCGCAACGAACATTTTATTATCCAAAATCTGCTTGCCCTTCTTTAGCATGTTCCTCTTCCGTTCTTCTTTAATAAGTACTCTCTCCGTTCCTAAATACAAGTATTTGTATAGATTCCACCATGGACTACATATGGAGCAAAATGAGTGAATCTACACTCTAAAATGTATCTGGATACATCTGTATGTGATTCATAGTGGAAATCTCTACCGAGACTTATATTTTGGAATGGAGGGAGTACGATAGTAGTACAATATGTTCCTTGTAGTGAAGATGAGCAGGGACATTTGCAGTGTAGAGGTCTATACGGTCGGTTGGTATGGACACATTGAACTCTTCGGGCCTCTTTGATTCGTAGGATTTTGTAAACATGGGAATAGGATTTGTAGTGGCCTGCGCACTTGAATCCTATAAGAATAGCAAGGAAATGCGGGGATCCATGTCGCCTTTGAGAGTTACACTGATATTAACAGTACCGCACCTTTAGTTGAAGAGAGCTGGTATCCGAAGCCTTTCTGGCCGTACCGGCAATACTAGCACATATATTCCAGCAAGTTCCACTTTGCTGATTTTACTCTGATGCTTACGGTTTTCCTGTTATATCTACACTATGATCTATGTAGCTGCTTTGTGTCGCACTAGCAGTAGTCCACTCTTGAAGCTAAACACCGCAATGACTTACAAAATTGGCACCAAGGCATTGAGTGCCATTCTGGATGCAATGAAACTCATACGATCCCCACCTGTTGATTCCGAAGGAAATATGCCCTAGAGGCAATAATAAAGTTATTAATTATTTCCTTATTTCATGATAAATGTTTATTATTCATGCTAGAATTGTATTAACCGGAAACAGAATACTTGTGTGAATACATAGACAAACAGAGTGTCACTAGTATGCCTCTACTTGACTAGCTCGTTCATCAAAGATGGTTATGTTTCCTAGCCATTGACATGAGTTGTCATTTGATTAACGGGATTACATCATTAGGAGAATGATGTGATTGACTTGACCCATTCCGTTAGCTTAGCACTCGATTGTTTAGTATGTTGCTATTGCTTTCTTCATGACTTATACATGTTCATATGACTATGAGATTATGCAACTCCCGTTTACCAGAGGAACGCTTTGTGTGCTACCAAACATCACAACGTAACTGGGTGATTATAAAGGTGCTCTACAGGTGTCTCCGAAGGTACTTGTTGGGTTGGCGTATTTCGAGATTAGGATTTGTCACTCCGATTGTCGGAGAGGTATCTCTGGGCCCTCTCGGTAATGCACATCACTTAAGACTTGCAAGCATTGCAACTAATGAGTTAGTTGCGGGATGATGTATTACAGAACAAGTAAAGTGACTTGCCGGTAACGAGATTGAACTAGGTATTGAGATACCGACGATCGAATCTCGGGCAAGTAACATACCGATGACAAAGGGAACAACGTACGTTGTGATGCGATCTAACCGATAAAGATCTTCGTAGAATATGTGGGAGCCAATATGAGCATCCAGGTTCCGCTATTGGTTATTGACCAGAGACGTGTCTCGGTCATGTCTACATAGTTCTTGAACCCGCAGGGTCTGCACGCTTAAAGTTTCGATGACAGTTATATGATGAGTTTTAATGTACCGAAGGTTGTTCGGAGTCCCGGATGTGATCACGGACATGACGAGGAGTCTCGAAATGGTTGAGACATGAAGATTGATATATTGGGAGCCCATATTTTGATATCGGAAGTGTTCCGGGTGAAATCGGGATTTTACCGGAGTACTGAGGGGTTACCAGAACCCCCCGGGGGCTTAATGGGCCATAGTGGGCCTTTGTGGAGAAGAGGAGAGGCGGCCAGGGCAGGGCCGCGCGCCCCTCCCCCCTAGTCTGAATAGGACAAGGAGAGGGGGGCGGCGCCCCCCTTTCCTTCCTCTCTCCCTCCTCTTTACCCCTCCACTCCTAATCCAACAAGGAAAAGGGAGGGAGTCCTACTCCCGGTGGGAGTAGGACTCCTCCTGGACGGCCGCACCTCCCCCTTGCTCCTTTATATACGGGGGCAGGGGGCACCCTAGAGACACAACAATTGATCGTTTGATCTTTTAGCCGTGTACGGTGCCCCATCCACCATAGTCCACCTCGATAATATTGTAGCAGTGCTTAGGTGAAGCCCTGCGTCGGTAGAACATCATCATCTTCACCATGCCGTCGTGCCGACGAAACTCTCCCTCAACACTCGGCTGGATCGGAGTTCGAGGGATGCCGTCGGGCTGAACGTGTGCTGAACTCAAAGGTGCCGTGCGATCGGTACTTGATCGGTCGGATCGTGAAGACATACGACTACATCAACTGCGTTGTGCTAACGCTTCCGCTTTCGGTCTACGAGGGTACGTGGACAACACTCTCCCCTCTCGTTGCTATGCATCACCATGATCTTGCGTGTGCGTAGGATTTTTTTAAAATTACTACGTTCCCCAACAGTGGCATCCGAGCCAGGTTTTATGCGTAGATGTCATTTGCACGAGTAGAACACAAGTGAGTTGTGGGCGATATAAGTCATACTGCTTACCAGCATGTCATACTTTGGTTCGGCGGTATTGTTGGATGAAGTCGGCCCGGACCAACATTACGCGTACGCTTACGCGAGACTGGTTCTACCGACCGTGCTTTGCACACAGGTGGCTGGCGGGTGTCAGTTTCTCCAACTTTAGTTGAACCGAGTGTGGCTACGCCCGGTCCTTGCGAAGGTTAAAACAGCACCAACTTGACAAACTATCGTTGTGGTTTTGATGCGTAGGTAAGATTGGTTCTTTCTAAGCCCGTAGCAGCCACGTAAAACTTGCAACAACAAAGTAGAGGACGTCTAACTTGTTTTTGCAGGGCATGTTGTGATGTGATATGGTCAAGACATGATGCTAAATTTTATTGTATGAGATGATCAGGTTTTGTAACCGAGTTATCGGCAACTGGCAGGAGCCATATGGTTGTCGCTTTATTGTATGCAATGCAATCGCCCTGTAATGCTTTACTTTATCACTAAGCGGTAGGATAGTCGTAGAAGCATAAGATTGGCGAGACGACAACGATGCTACGATGGAGATCAAGGTGTCGCGCCGGTGACGATGGTGATCATGACGGTGCTTCGGAGATGGAGATCACAAGCACAAGATGATGATGGCCATATCATATCACTTATATTGATTGCATGTGATGTTTATCTTTTATGCATCTTATCTTGCTTTGATTGACGGTAGCATTATAAGATGATCTCTCACTAAATTTCAAGATAAAAGTGTTCTCCCTGAGTATGCACCGTTGCCAAAGTTCGTCGTGCCCAGACACCACGTGATGATCGGGTGTGATAAGCTCTACGTCCATCTACAACGGGTGCAAGCCAGTTTTGCACACGCAGAATACTCGGGTTAAACTTGACGAGCCTAGCATATGCAGATATGGCCTCGGAACACTGGACCGAAAGGTCGAGCGTGAATCATATAGTAGATATGATCAACATAGTGATGTTCACCATTGAAAACTACCATCTCACGTGATGATCGGACATGGTTTAGTTGATTTGGATCACGTGATCACTTAGAGGATAGAGGGATGTCTATCTAAGTGGGAGTTCTTAAGTAATATGATTAATTGAACTTTAATTTATCATGAACTTAGTCCTGGTAGTATTAGCATATCTATGTTGTAGATCAATAGCTCGCGTTTGCTTCATATTTATTTTGATATGTTCCTAGAGAAAAGTGTTGAAAGATGTTAGTAGCAATGATGCGGATTGGATCCGTGATCTGAGGTTTATCCTCATTGCTGCACAGAAGAATTATGTCCTTGATGCACACGCTAGGTGACAGACCTATTGCAGGAGCAGATGCAGACGTTATGAACGTTTGGCTAGCTCAATATGATGACTCTTGACAGTTTAGTGCACCATGCTTAACGGCTTAGAATCGGGACTTCAAAGACGTTTTGAACGTCATGGACCATATGAGATGTTCCAGGAGTTGAAGTTAATATTTCAAGAAAATACCCGAGTTGAGAGATATGAAGTCTCCAACAAGTTCTATAGCTAAAAGATGGAGGAGAATCGCTCAACTAGTGAGCATGTGCTCAGATTGTCTGGGTACTACAATCGCTTGAATCAAGTGGGAGTTAATCTTCCAGATAAAATAGTGATTGACAGAATTCTCTAGTCACCATCACCAAGTTAGTAGAACTTCGTGATGAACTATGATATGCAAGGGATAACGAAAACGATTCCCAAGCTCTTCGTGATGCTAAAATCGACGAAGGTAGAAATCAAGAAAAACATCAAGTGTTGATGGTAAACAAGACCACTAGTTTTAAGAAAAGGGCAAAAGGAAGAAGGGGAACTTCAAGAAGAACGGCAAGCAAGTTGCTGCTCAAGTGAAGAAACCCAAGTCTGGTCCTAAGCCTGAGACTAAAGTGCTTCTACTGCAAAGGGATTGGTCACTGGAAGCGGAACTACCCCAAGTATTTGGTGGATAAGAAAGGATGGCAAAGTAAACAAAGGTATATTTGATATACATGTTATTGATGTGTACTTTACTAGTGTTCATAGCAACCCCTCAGTATTTGGTACTAGTTCAGTTGCTAAGATTAGTAACTCGAACGGGAGTTGCAGAATGAACAGAGACTAGTTAAGGGTGAAGTGACGATGTGTGTTGGAAGGTTCCAAGATTGATATGATCATCATCGCACACTCCCTATACTTTCGGGATTAGTTGGAACCTAAATAAGTGTTATTTGGTGTTGAGCATGAATATGATTTGATCATGTTTATTGCAATACGGTTATTCATTTAAGTAAGAGAATAAATTGTTGTTCTGTTTACATGAATAAAACCTTATATGGTTACACACCCAATGAAAATAGGTTCGTTGGATCTCGATCAGTAGTGATACATATTCATAATATTGAAACCAAAAGATGCAAAGTTAATAATGATAGTGCAACTTATTTGTGGCACTGCCGTTTAGGTCATATTGGTGTAAAGCGCATGAAGAAACTCCATGCTATGGGCTTTGGAATCACTTGATTATGAATCACTTGATGCTTGCGAACCATGCCTCATGGGCAAGATGACTAAGACTCCGTTCTCCGGAACAATGAAGCGAGCAACTGACTTATTGGAAATAATACATACTGATGTATGCGATCCGATGAGTGTTGAGGCGCGCGGGTATCGTTATTTTCTGACCTTCACAGATGATTTGAGAGATATGGGTATATCTACTTGATGAAACATAAGTCTGAAACATTTGAAAAGTTCAAAGAATTTCAGAGTGAAGTGGAAAATCATCGTGACAAGAAAATAAGTTTCTACGATCTGATCGCGGAGACAAATATTTGAGTTACGAGTTTGGTCTTCAATTAAAACAATGTGGAATAGTTTCACAAATCATGCCACCTGGAACACCACAACATAATGGTGTGTCCGAACGTCATAACCGTACTTTATTGGATATAGTACAATCTATGATGTTTCTTACCGATTTACCACTATCGTTTTGGGATCATGCATTAGAGACAGCTGCATTCAAATAGGGCACCAAAATCCGTTGAGACGACACTTATGAACTGTGGTTTGGCAAGAAACCAAAGTTGTCGTTTCTTAAAGTTTGGGGCTGCGATGCTTATGTGAAAAAGCTTCAACCTGATAAGCTCGAAACCCAAATCGGAGAAATGTGTCTTCATAGGATACCAAAGGAAAGTTGGGTACACCTTCTATCACAATCCGAAGGCAAGATATTCGTTGCTAAGAATGGATCCTTTCTAGAGAAGGAGTTTCTCTCGAAAGAAGTGAGTGGGAGGAAAGTAGAACTTGATAAGGTAATTGTACCTTCTCCCTTATTGGAAAGTAGTTCATCACAGAAATCTGTTCCTGTGACTACTACACCAATTAGTGAGGAAGCTAATGATGATGATCATGTAACTTCAGATCAAGTTACTACCGAATCTCGTAGGTAAACCAGAGTGAGATCCGCACCAGAGTGGTACGGTAATCCTGTTCTGGAAGTCATGTTACTAGACCATGACGAACTTGCGAACTATGAGGAAGTGATGATGAGCCCAGATTCCGCGAAATGGTTTGAGGCCATGAAATCTGAGATAGATCCATGTATGAGAACAAAGTATGGACTTTGATTGACTTGCCCGATGATCGGCAAGCCATAGAATAAATGGATCTTCAAGAGGAAGACGGACGCTTGATAGTAGTGTTACTATCTACAAAGCTAGAATTGTCGCAAAAGGTTTTCGACAAGTTCAAGGTGTTGACTACGATGAGAGTTTCTCACTCGTATCTATGCTTAAGTCTGTCCGAATCATGTTAGCAATTGCCGCATTTATAAAATCCGGCAAATGGATAAACAAAACTGCATTCCTTAATGGATTTATTAAAGAAGAGTTGTATATAGATGCAACCAGAAGGTTTTGTCAATCCTAAAGGTGTTAACAAAATATGCAAGCTCCACGATCCATCTATGGACTGGTGCAAGCATCTCGGAGTTGGAAATATACGCTTTGATAAGTTGACCAAAGCATATAGTTTTATACAGACTTACGGTGAAGCCTGTATTTACAAGAAAGTGAGTGGGAGCACTACAGCATTTCTGATAAGTATATGTAAATGACATATTGTTGATCGGAAATAATGTAGAATTATTCTGCAAAGCATAAAGGAGTGTTTGAAAGGAGTTTTTCAAAGAAAGACCTCGGTGAAGGTGCTTACATATTGAGCATCAAGATCTATAGAGATAGATCAAGACGCTTGATAAGTTTTTTTCAATGAGTACATACCTTGACAAGATTCTGAAGTAGTTCAAAATGGAATAGTCAAAGAAAGAGTTCTTGCCTGTGTTACAAGGTGTGAAATTGAGTAAGACTCAAAGCCCGACCACGGTAGAAGATAGAAAGAGAGAATGAAAGTCATTCCGTATCCCTCAGCCATAGGTTCTACAAAGTATGCCATGCTGTGTACCAGATCTATTGTATACCCTACACTGTGTTAAGCAAGGGAGTACAATAGTGATCTAGGAGTAGATCACTGCACACCGGTCAAAATTACCCTTAGTAGCATAAGGATATGTTTCTTGATTACGGAAGTGACAAAAGGTTCGTCGTAAAGGATTATGTTGATGCAAGTTTTGACACTAATCTAGATGATTCTAAGTCTCGGTCTAGATACATATTGAAAGTGGGAGCAATTAGCTAGAGTAGCTCCGTGCAGAGCATTGTTGACATAGAAATCTGCAAAATACATACGGATCTGAATGTGGCAGACCCGTTGACTAAACTTCTCTCACAAACAAAACATGATCACACCTTAGTACTCTTTGGGTGTTAATCACATAGCAATGTTAACTAGATTATTGACTCTAGTAAACCCTTTGGGTGTTGGTCACATGACGATGTGAACTATGGGTGTTAATCACATGGTGATGTGAACTATTGGTGTTAAATCACATGGTGATGTGAACTAGATTATTGACTGGCGTGGGTACTGATCCACGAACACCTATGGGACTGGCGGACTGAGTCCCTTTCGGTTCGGCGGGGGCGGAGATTGCGCAAAGAGCAAATCGAGGCGATACACGCGAGCGATTTACCCAGGTTCGGGCCGCACGGATGCGTAAAACCCTACTCCTGCTTTGTGGTTTGTATTGATTTCTTGCTCGGGAGCGCGAAGTGCTACAGTACACTTCAGCAGCTAACGAGACCGAGCGTGAGTGTTCGAACCCCCCTCTACGTTGCAAACAGGCCTCCTTTTATATGCTCAAGGGGTCACCAACAGGTGACAACGGAGGTAAAGGGTAGAAGTGGAAAGGTGCTGCAGTAGGTACAGCTACCTGCTATAGTGTATCATACCTAACCCTGACGGGAGGGGACAAGGGCCTTAAATGCCCGTCTGCGTCGCCTAAACAGTGTAAAAGGGACCGTCAGGGACGCCACCGCTCGCCACGATGGCGATCTTGTCAGCGCCGCTTGCCACCGCGCACCCCTGGCTGCACAGCCTCCCGCCACGTATGCCTGGAAGGGTCCCAGAGCGACACGTTGGCGGATGTGCTGTAGCGCGGGCACGGAGTGGTAGCTTGCCGCGGCAAGCGCCTTGCCGCGGTCGTTGTCTTGTCGCGTCCGGGAGCTTGTCGCTCACCAGGCCTTGCCGGGACGCGTGGCGCGTCGCGGCAAGTTCCTTGAGACGCCTTGGGCGGTCTTCCCGGCAAGTTCCTCTTGCCGGGGTCTTAAGGTGCCTTGGTTGGCCTTCCCGGCAAGCTCCTCTTGCCGGGGTCTTGACTTGGATACTTTGTTCTTGAATGGCTCCAAAGGAACCATGGAGGACCTTGGCGGTCACCCGGCAAGCCTTGCCGCGGGGTGCTGCGACTGCCCGTGCACAAGTTCGGGATACTAGGGTATCCCTACTCTAGTACACCGACAGGAGACCCCGGGCCTGGGCCATACACGGTGCCGAGCGCTGTTGGGCCAGGCCCAAAACAGGGCACGGGCACGCGCGACCTAGGTTACGCCGTATCTCTCTCCGCATGCACCGCGCCCTCCCCGAACGGCACGCGTTGAATGCGGCGTCGTGGGAGAGATCGTGGGTGGTTTCTTTATTCGGAAATGCGGAACGTCCGCCCCCTCCCTCTTTATAAGCAGGGGAAACAGGGGTAGTTCGCCCACTTGCCCGTTGCCGTTCCAATCTCAGAAATCTCCGCCGCTCCCTCGCCTTCCCAAAGCTGAGAGAGAGAGAGCAGCGCCCCGCCTCCACATCGCCACCAGCACCACCAACGCCGTCGACCTCCTCCACTGCTTCCGCCATGGCTCCAAAAGCCGACAAGGGGAAGGCTGTGAAGACGACCGAGGCGCAGCGGCTGGCGGCGCTGCGAAAGGAGCAGGCGGTCTTCCCCCCCAGGCTTGGCGCGAAGGAGCTGAGGGAGAACTACTACCTCTTCTGGTCGGCGGAGACGCGCGCGCATCCGCGCACAAAGGTACTCCCCGCCGCCGCTTGGAAGAAGGCTCCGAATGGATACCCCTTCTTTGCTCTGTTCTTCTATTGCGGGCTCTGCCCGCCCTTCTCTGAATTCTTCTGCGACATCATGAATACCTACGGATTCCACCTCCTTGACTTCACCCCCAATGCCGTTCTGACCATGGCAGTTTTCGCACATCTCTGCGAAAACTTTGTCGGAGTCCTTCCCAACGTAGCCCTCTTCCGCCACTTCTTCATACCCCGAGTAGAAAGAGGAGAATCTTTATTCGGCGAAATTGCCTGGATCTCAAGGGCCGGCAAGAAGGAAACGTATCTGGAGGGAGAATTCTGCGGCAAGTGGGAGGAGTGGAGGGAAGATTGGTGCTGGATTGACGAGGAGAACCCGCAGCCATTCACCACCCGGCGCCAAACCCCAATAGCACGCGACAGCGATTGGAGTGACGTGGCCCCAGAAGACGACAGGCTGAAGATTGCCGTCACCAGGATCCTGCGTCTCAGGCTTGCCGGGCTTACTGTTGGCGCCGTTGGCACAGACTTCCTTCGCCGCCGCATCGCCCCCCTGAAGGAGCGGGGGAGTCCCACTTGGGAGTTCAAGAATGCGGCAGACATCATGAGGCTGCGGCCGGGCCTCAATTACAACTTCACAGTCCTGGAGCTCAACGCGATGCTTCAGGAGCTCTTCAAGTATGACCCCCAACATCCCGAGGTTTTCAGGTTGCCGGGGGGCGTCATTCTGCTTTGCAACAATTCCTCGCTCGACCGCATCCATGCAATGATGCCGGAGTGCGACTCGCATGGAATTGTGCCAACTTGGCAGGAGCCTGCAGACGACGTCGTGCAACCGTTTTTCGATGACTTGGTGGAAGTGCCAATCCGCTCCGACGAGAAGGATGGCCTTACCCGCGACACCACGGATGCGGAGATGGCACTCATTGCCACTAGGCTGGAAGAGGCAGCGGCAGCCGCAGCCGCGGGCGAATTTGGGTTTACTGTGGAGGAGGCAGATGCAGCAGAAGCGGCAAGCCGTGCCGAGCGAGGGGAGCCCGCCGGCAAGAAGGAGCTTGCCGGGCGTGGCGCCGAGCCGAGCGAGCCCGCCAAGGATACGAGCGGCTCGTTGGGAATCAACTCCTCTTCCACCTCGTCTTCAGACAGCCCACCGCAAGCAGAGCCTCCATCCCCGCCAAGAAGGCGTCTCCGCAAGGCTGGTGATGCAGCGGAGCGGCAAGCGGGTCAACAGTCGCCGCGCTGCGTGACGCGCTCCACCGCAGCAAACACCGTTGCCGCGGGAGCGCCTTATGCTGCGACGGCAACTGGAGCGGAGTCTAGCCGGACCACCGCTTCAGTTCCTGCCGCTTCTCACGCCGCGCCGACAGCCGGAGCGGGGTCGTCTCAGACCACTGCCACTGCTCCCGTCAAGCGGCCAAGGGAAGCTACCCCTCCGCCTCCTCGCGCCGGGAGCGCGCCGGACTTCGACTTCTCCGTGTTCAGCTCCAACGAGGAAGAAGAAGAAGAGTAAGCTTCTCTTGCTGTACTTGTAGTCCTTCAGTTCTTGCTGTTTGTCTTGTTTCTCACTTGCTTTTCTCTGAACTTGTTCCTCTTCAGGACTCTGGCCCAGAGGGCGGCAAAGAGAGCTAAGGTCCCGGTGATCGACATCGAGGACGAGCCTACTACGACAGCAGGTGGCGCGCCCGAGACAACCTTGCCGGACCCGGCGACTTTTCTCCAGGGCAGCTCCCAGTGTAAGTGTATGATTTACTTTCCGCTGTGAGGCGCGCATGGGTACTTGTCTTTGCTGATATCTGCTTATTGACTTGTGTAGGAGCCGAGCAGCCCCACCAGGAGCCAAGGGAGAATCCCCCGACAAGGGAGAATTCTCCGGCAAGGGAGGGCTTCCCAGTAAGGGAGAAGTCTCTGGCAAGGGAGGGTTCTCCGGCGAGGGACAGCACCAGCGGCACCCCGACAGCGGAGACCACGACTACAGAATCTGGTGTAGGTACTCCTCTTGCTTCAAAACTTCCCTTGGGTTCTTCTTGGGTTTTTGCTGGATTTCGCTTGACTCTTCTCCCCTTGCCGACTGTCAGACCCATCTGCTGCGGAGCGGATGGAGACTGAGGTTACCGCCGAAGACGTAGCCGGCACTGGTGATGCCGCTGGCGCAGAGGCCGCCAAGGCTGCCGTCGCGGCAACTGGCGAAGGGTCTGGTGATCGCACTGACGGCCCTGAGGCCGCAGGAGCGCTAGGCGCTACACCGACCACCGACCCGTCCGCCGAAGTTGCAGCGCCAAGCTCCGAGGGGCCCCAGCCGGGCGTCTACTTGAAGGCCGGCGAAGGCGTCTTCATCAACCTCCCCTGGGCGTCAAGCTCCAGGGTTCCGGTCGAGGGGGAGATCTTCGACGGAGAAGTACTTGCCTCCGCGGGGTTGACGGTTGTTGACGCGCCAAGCAGCAGCAGCAACGAGTCTGAAGAGGAGCGGCTGCTGCGGAAGTTGCTGTCGCTCTACCGCGCGCGGCAAGCCAAGCTGGAGTCCCGCGAGGCGCTAGTCGCGAAGGCAGGAGCAGACATTGAGAAGCGTGCGGAAGAGCTCGGGGGTTTCCATCGGGAAGCCCTCCGATCCTTGGTGGAGGAGTGGGAGCAGCTCGCTGAAGCGCAGAAGGCCTTCCTCCTCGAGAAGGCCGAAGTCGAAGAGCAACAGCGGCTTGCCGCTGTGAAGCTATCCGCGCAGGAGGGCAAGTTGGCGCAGCGGAAGGTCAACCTCGATGCCCACAGGGAGGAGCTTGCCGCGCGCGAGGAAAAACTCGGCGGAGCTCTCAAACAAGCGGAGGACGCCGCTGCCGCTGCCGAGGCTGCCAAGGAGGAGTTGAAGACGACGGTGGCGTGGCTGGAGGCCGATCTTGTCGAGAAGGGCAAAGAGCTCAGCGCCGCCAAGGTCTTCAACGTGGATCTTGAGTTGAAGCTAACCACTTTGACCAAGACTCTCGACAGCGCCAAGGAGCGGGAGGCAGCCTTGAAGGAGGAAATCAAGGCCGACAAGGCGCTGCTGGAGAGTGCTGCCGCCGCCCAAAACGCTTTCAGGGAGACTGTGACGCACTGGACGGAGAGTCTTGTGAATACTGCCACAGACATCGACAAGGAGCTGGTGCAGCTGGGGATGGAGGATCTCGGGTTTCCCTCTGACGACAACCTCCAACCCAGCGCCAAGCTCGTCCTGTTCTTCAAGGGCGTGGCGACGGCCCTTCAGCGGCTCCGGGAAAGGACCCCCAAGCAGCTGGCCGACGAGTCACGCAAGATCTGCGCGGGAGCTCTTCAGAAAGTGTTGATGAAGGTGGCCTTCCGCAATCCGGGCCTCCGCCTCACCAACATCCTCAGGACCCTGCCGCCGGAAGCTGATCTGGAGGAGCTCAAGGCCCTTGTCGCACCCATTGTGGACAAGGTGAGCGGGATCAAGAGGGTCGAAGGCGATCGCGTAGATTAGGCTACCCGTTTCTTCTTTTCTTGTCGCGGCTAGTCATGTCATGAGAACAATCTGTTAGAGCTGCGACAAGTTATTTTGTAATATAACTTTATTCTGAGTATTGATTGCAATGTTATCCCCTTTACTTGAGGCTTTGCTTTGTACGTTTTTGCCCTACGCTTTTAGGGAACTTGTCGGCGCGGGCACCTTTGCCGCGAGCGCTGAGTGCGGGACATCAGCAGCCTGCTGGCGGTGCCGCTGCCGACAAGAAACCTTGTCGCAACTAGTCGCGGCTCACTTAAGTTGTTGAGCGGACTCGAAACAAAGTAAGGGCGTGTCGCAGCTCACTTAATTTGTTGAGCGGACTCGAAACAAAGTAAGGGTGCGTCGCAGCTCACTTAATTTGTTGAGCGGACTTGAAACAAAGTAAGGGCGCAACTAGCTACGAGTTGGTTCCTCCGCGCACATGTTTTCCATACAAAGTACAGTCGTTCAAGGGAGATAACTTAAAAATTAAAAAATCTGATTGCTCAAACTTTGGCAACTTAGCTTTTCTGTTGTTTGCTTCCCGGCAAGGCGAAACTTTCTTGAACGACGTCTGGTCCATACCATTATCTCCTCCTTTCCCCCCCGGCAAACTTGTGGGCGAGGGAACCTTCCTTTTCTTGAGAAAAAAGAAAGAGGAGAAAATAAAGATATGGAGCCTTACGGCTCGTTATTGCTTACCGAGGAGTAGGTGAAGCACAAAGTGTCAGATCACATATGCAAAAAATAAAATGCATGAAATTGACAAAATGTGCGGGGCACATGAGCTTTACTTATGCACGGGGTCTGCGCCCGGCTTTGTACAAAGGATTACATGCAGCAGCGGCAAGACTTGTACAAAAGGTGGTTGCCAGAACAGGTTCCAGCAACCGCGCCTTACGGGTAAAACTTACGAAGATGCTCAATGTTCCAGGAGTTGCTCACCGGAATGCCATCTTCGGTCTCAAGGCGGACATCGCCAGGCCTAGTGACTTGTTTCACCCGGTAAGGGCCTTACCACTTCGGCGTCAACTTGTTGGAATTCTTGGCGGACTGAACACTCCGAAGAACAAGGTCGCCTTCCTCGAGACTTCTGGCGTTAACTTTGCGGCTATGGTAGCGGCGCAAAGCTTGCTGGTAGCGAGCAGCTCGCACAGCGGCCTGAAGACGATCTTCCTCAAGGAGCAGTGCGTCATCTTGTCGCAGCTGCTCTTGCTCGAGCTCATCATAAGCGAGCACTCGAGGTGACCCGTATACGAGTTCCGTGGGGATAACTGCCTCTGCTCCATAGACTAGAGCGAAAGGTGTCTGTCCAGTGGCTCGATTTGGCGTCGTCCTGATCGACCAAAGAGCCACCGGCAGCTCCTCAATCCAGTTTCTTCCGCACTTGTGCAGCTTGTCGAAAGTCCTGGTCTTGAGCGCTCGCAGCACTTCAGCATTTGCCCTCTCCGCTTGACCGTTGCTTCTCGGGTGAGCAACAGAAGCGAAGCAGACCTTGGCGCCAAGATCTTGGACGTACTGCATGAAGGTGCGGCTCGTGAATTGCGTGCCGTTGTCGGTGATGATCATGTTAGGGATCCCGAAGCGGCAAACAATTGACCTGAAGAACTTGACTGCTGACTGTGCTGTCACCTTCCTCACTGGTTCCACTTCCTGCCACTTTGTGAACTTGTCGATTGCAACGTACAAGTACTCAAAGCCCCCGACTTCTCGGGGAAAGGGGCCGAGGATGTCGAGCCCCCAGACCGAAAATGGCCAGGATAAAGGGATTGTCTGGAGAGCTTGAGCTGGCTGGTGTATCTGCTTGGAATGGAACTAGCACGCTTCACACTTGGTTACTTGTGCAGTTGCATCCTGGAGGGCTGTCGGCCAAAAGAATCCTTGCCGGAACGCTTTGCCGACAAGTGCTCTCGCGCCGATGTGGTGACCACATATGCCTCCATGTATCTCTGCCAATAGCTTTTGTCCATCTTCCCGGGGAATACACTTCAATTTCACACCGTTGAGTCTTCTTCTGTACAGTGTCTTGTCGACAAACTGGTACATACTTGACTGCCGGGCTACTCTTTCCGCTTCTTCTTGCTCTTCGGGAAGTTCTCCTGTCTAAAGGAAACGGACAATCTGCTGTGCCCATGCTGGAGTTTGTGGCTCGACAACAAGGACTAAAGGCATATTTTCTGCTGCGGGAACATCCGCTTCTACGGCAAGAACCTGCGGGTCTGCCGGAGCTTGACGTTCCCCGACAAGCTTGCCGGAGCAAAACTTGTCGGGAGTTTGTGCTTCAACGGAACAAACCCTAGGGCTTGCCGGAGCACGCTGCTCCTCAGCGCTCTTGGTGTTGATCTTGGGGACCTTCTTCGCGGCGGCTTCGGGAAGCTCTGCCGGAAAATAGTCACCAGAAATCAACTTCCTCTTTTTGCTCTGTCCAGTTGATGGTATTACGGACGGTTGAGTCAGCTTGAGCACAAAGATTCCTGGTTCCACAGGTAACTTAAGTGCGGCGCACTTTGACAGGCCATCAGCAATAGCGTTCTGAGCTCTTGGAACATGCTCCATCTGTAGGCCGTCAAAGTGCTCTTCTAGCTTTCTCACTTCGTTGACGTAGGCTTCCATCAACGGACTCTGATAGCTCTTGTTCACTTGGCGGACGACAAGCTGCGAGTCACCCCTGACAATGAGCTTCTTGATCCCAAGGTCTGCCGCTATCCTGAGACCGGCAAGCAAGCCTTCATACTCTGCAGTATTGTTCATTGCTTGTTCCTTGGGAAAGTGCATCTGGACTACGTACTTGAGATGCTCTCCGGTGGGTGCGACAAGCAGCACGCCAGTGCCGGCGCCTTGCAGCGAATAGGCACCATCAAAGTACATCAGCCACTCTTTGCTTGCTTCCTTGTCGGGGATGCTCGTTTCTGGAATTTCTTCATCTGGTGTTGGCGTCCACTCTGCTATGAATTCTGCCAATGCTCTGCTTTGGATAGTTGAAGTGCTCTCAAACTTGAGGCCAAAGCTTGACAGTTCCAGCGCCCACTCAACAATCCTGCCTGTTGCTTCTGGATTCTGCAGTATCCTCTTCAGCGGAAAGCGAGTGACAACTGTGATCTCATGTGCTTGGAAGTAATGGCGCAGCTTTCTCGAGGCCATGAGAAGGCCGAAAAGCAATTTTTGCACGCCAGAGTACCTTGACCTAGCCCCCTGCAGAAGGGAACTGACAAAGTAAACTGGGCGCTGCACCATCTTCTTCTGTGTCTCCTCGTGCATCTGCGCAGATCCATCTTTGTCATGACCAGAGCTTGCCGGGGAAGTCCCTTGCTTGTCGCTGGATGCGCTTGCCGTGGTTGCTGGCTCGTCATCTGCCTCCCTCTCTGCTACTAACGCAGCACTAACCACTTGATTGGTTGCCGCTATATACAGCAGCAACTTCTCTTGTGGCTTAGGTGCGACAAGTATTGGAGGGGAGGACAGGTATCTCTTCAAGTCTTGTAGCGCAGCCTCCGCTTCCGGAGTCCATTTCATTGGACCTGCCTTTTTCAATAATTTGAAAAACGGCAGGGCGCACTCAGCAGACCTAGAGATAAACCGGCAAGTCTTTGTACATCCTTGACGCGCTTTGGTGCTTCAATCTACTCAATGGCCTTGATCTTGTCGGGATTGGCTTCAATTCCCCGCTGAGATACGAAGAACCCGAGAAGCTTGTCGGAGGGGACTACAAACACACACTTCTCGGGGTTGAGCTTGAGGCTGATCTTGCGCAGATTTGCAAAGGTCTTGTCTAAATCTTGGATCAGGGTTGCTTTGTTATTGGTCTTGACCACTATGTCACCCATGTAGGCTTCCACATTTCTGTGTATTTGTGGCTCAAGAGCGACATGGACTACTCTTGCAAATGTTGAACCAGCATTCTTTAATCCGAAAGGCATCCGTACGAAACAGTACGTGCCACATGGAGTAATAAATGTGGTCTTCTCCTCATCTTCTTCTGCCATGAAGATCTGATGGTATCCTGAGTATGCGTCAAGAAATGAAAGCATATCACATCCTGCTGTGGAGTCAACAATCTGGTTGATGCGCGGCAAAGGGAATGGGTCTTTGGGACAAGCTTTGTTAACATCGGTAAAATCGATACAAAGTCTCCATTTCCTGTTTGCCTTGCGCACGACTACAGGATTGGCCAACCACGTAGGATGGAGCACTCCTCTGACAAGGCCTGCTGCTTCCAACTTCTTGATCTCTTCTGCAATGAACTCTTGGCGCTCCACTGCTTGCTTTCTGATTTTCTGCTTGACGGGCCGCGCATGAGGACAAACGGCAAGGTGGTGCTCAATTACTTTCCTGGGAACACCGGGGATGTCAGATGGTTGCCACGCAAACACGTCGACATTCGCCCGCAGGAAAGCAATGAGCGCGCTTTCCTATTTAGGGTGAAGAGCGGCACTGATGGTGAAGGTACCACCAGTGCCGTCCTCCTTGGTGGACACCTTCTTCGTCTCTGGCAGAGCTGCCATTGCCTTCTTACACTTGCCGGTGGAGCTCGATGGTGCGTCCTCGACGGCAGCGCAGCACTCCGAAGAGGTGCGCTTGCCGGAGTGGGCATCAGAACTCTTGCCGGATTTGGTCTTCTTCCCCCCGGGAGCTTCAGTGGCAAGTGACTTGCGTTCTACTGCGGCTGCTACTTCCCGGTAGATCTTGTCGGCACAGATAAGAGCATCCTTCTTGTCGCCGGGGACAGAGATGACGCTTATCGGGCCTGGCATCTTCAGCATGTTGTATGCGTAGTGAGAGGCTGCCATGAACTTGGCGAGTGCTGGACGGCCAAGTATCCCATTGTACGGCAATGGAATATCGGCAAAGTCAAAAGTGACCCTCTCAGTCCTGAAGTTCAGCTCGCTGCCAAATGTTACCAGCAACGTGACCTTTCCCTTCGGCTTGCTCCTACCCGGGTTGATTCCTTGGAATGTGCCGGTCTCTTCAAGCTCGTTGTCAGGGATCTGGAGTTTCTGGAGTACAGCGGAGGAGATCAGGTTCAAGCCGGCCCCGCCGTCAACTAACATCTTAGTGACCTTGAGGTTGCGGATAGTTGGTGAGACCAACATCGGCAAGCACCCGACCGCAGTTATGCGATCAGGGTGGTCCTCAATATCAAAGATGATAGGCGTGCTGGACCATTTTAGAAGCTTGCGTGATTCGACTGGTGGTTCTGCCGCATTGACTTCCCGCACCCACTGCTTGAGTTGGTGGTGCGAAGTATGCAGAGAAGCACCGCCGTCAACGCACAAGACCTCTGTGGCTTTCTGGAACTCCTACTCACCGGTCTCAACATCATCCATGTCTTCGTCGGTGTCGTCGTATTCATCCTTGTTACGGCCGCGGGGAGGTCTGTCTTCTTGCCGCTGCTTGGCCTTGCCGCGGCGTCCTCCCCGGCCGACACGCTTCTTGCCGCATTCTTCAGCGCCTGCTTGGGCCCTCTCCTTGTCGCGCCGCTCGTACTCAGCCTTTTGTTGCTGGACAAGCTGCTCGACCTTCTTGCAGCTCTGGAGGTCATGGCCCTTGGTGCGGTGAATCTTGCAATACTGCTTGTCGGAGCCGTCCTGCTTGTCGGCGACCGCCAGAGCCTGGCAGTTGGTGCATGCGGCAATCTCCTTGCCGGAGCTACCAACTTTGGCTTTCTTGGCGCCACCTTCATTGCCGGACTGCTCAACGACTAGCACATCTTTGCCTTTCTTCTTCCGGTTCCGCCGCCGGTTTTTCTTTGCCGGGGCAGCATCCTCGCTGTCAGATCCTCCTGCTCCTGTGTTCTCTCCGGGGAGTCTCCTCCCTTCCTCAGCACGTGCACATTTGTCGGCCAGGGCATATAGCTCACTGACGTCTCTGATCTTGCACATCGCCATCTCCTCCCGCATCCTGCGGTTACGCACGTTCTGATGGAACGCGCTGATGACCGCGGCAGGGTGGACATCTGGGATGGTGCGCTGTACACGGCTGAATCTCTGAATGTATTTGCACAGGGGCTCTCCTTCCTTCTGGGCGAGCAGGTGAAGGTCACTCTCTTGGCCATGAGGTTTGTGGCCGCCTATAAAGGCGCCGACAAACTGATGGCACAGGTCTGTCCAGGAGGATATGGAGTTGTCCGGCAAGTGCATGAGCCAGGACCTGACGTTGGGTTTGAGCACCAGCGGGAAGTAGTTGGCAAGGATCTTGTCGTCCCGTCCCCCGGCAGCATGCACCGCGATGGTGTAGATGCTGAGGAACTCCGACGGATGCGACTTGCCGTCGTACTTCTCTGGTACATCTGGCTTGAAATTCTTCATGCTGGGCCACTGGACTTGCCGTAGCTCACGAGTGAACGCAGGACAACCTACCGCGTACGGCAAGTCGCCTGGTTCCCCTGGCGCATGCATGTCGAAAGTGGGCCCAGCGCGCTGGTCTGATTGACACCGCGCTTCTCTTCGGCGCTCGATGCGAGTACGAGCGTCCTCTTGCTGCCGTTCTTGAAGAACTTGGCGCTGATCGCGACGAGCTCGCGGATCTGATGACGCGGTGGAGTCGCTGTCGAGGTGGATCTGGCGAGTCGGCGATCTTGGCCTTCGGGGCGGAGAGTGCACAGTGGTTGCACCCCACCGGTCTTGTCGCCACCGGCTCGTGCCTGGCTGACTTGCCGCGGCTGCGACATGCTTGGCTGCCGCTGAATGTTGCCGTTGGCGAAGCCGATGAGACTCTGGATGGTAGCCCTCCAATCGTCGATCTTGTCCGCCGTTGGACGGTAATCTAGGAGCAGTTGAGCTCGCGCCAAAGCTTCTGCTGCAGTGGCGGGTGGTGGTGTCGAACGGTGCGAGGAGCGGGATATGCTCGGACTTCTAACTATGTTAGAAGGAGCAGCATCCCGTCCAGGCGACCGTGCCCCGCTCGTGCCAGCATGTTGGTGTGCATGCTGGTCTTGAGCACTCCGTGATCCACCAGCTCGATCTTGGTCCAGCAAACGCATGGCACCGTGAATACCATGACGCTGCCGGTCCTGCGCCTCCTGGGATGGGCGCGGTGCATGTACGGACGCTGAGGTCTTGGAGTGCGCCCGGTCGTTGTGGGAACCGATTGCGCCACCGACGCCCGTTCTTCCGCCGGCGTCTACCCCACTAGCCGTTTGCTCCGGCAGTGGCGGGTTCGGCGCGGACGGAGTGGCCGCCTCCGAAGCCTTCTTCTTCGGCGGCATGTTGATGAAGATGATGAAGATCTAGCTCGCGTGTACGCTGGATCTGGTTCACACAACCTCGACGCCCCCCTACCCGGCGCGCCAAAGATGTCGGGGTACTGATCCACGAACACCTATGGGACTGGCGGACCGAGTCCCTTTCGGTTCGGCGGGGGCGGAGATCGCGCAAAGAGCAAATCGAGGCGATACACGCGAGCGATTTACCCAGGTTCGGGCCGCACGGATGCGTAAAACCCTACTCCTGCTTTGTGGTTTGTATTGATTTCTTGCTCGGGAGCACGAAGTGCTACAATACACTTCAGCAGCTAACGAGACCGAGCGTGAGTGTTCGAACCCCCCTCTACGTTGCACACGGGCCTCCTTTTATATGCTCAAGGGGTCACCAACAGGTGGCAACGGAGGTAAAGGGTAGAAGTGGAAAGGTGCTGCAGTAGGTACAGCTACCTGCTATAGTGTATCATACCTAACCCTGACGGCAGGGGACAAGGGCCTTAAATGCCCGTCTGTGTTGCCTAAACAGTGTAAAAGGGACCGTTAGGGACGCCACCGCTCGCCACGATGGCGATCTTGTCAGCGCCGCTTGCCACCGCGCACCCCTGGCTGCACAGCCTCCCGCCACGTATGCCTGGAAGGGTCCCAGAGTGACACGTTGGCGGATGTGCTGGAGCGCGGGCACGGAGTGGTAGCTTGCCGCGGTCGTTGTCTTGTCGCGTCCGGGAGCTTGTCGCTCACCGGGCCTTGCCGGGACGCGTGGCGCGTCGCGGCAAGTTCCTTGAGACGCCTTGGGCGGTCTTCCCGGCAAGTTCCTCTTGCCGAGGTCTTAAGGTGCCTTGGTTGGCCTTCCCGGCAAGCTCCTCTTGCCGGGGTCTTGACTTGGATACTTTGTTCTTGAATGGCTCCAAAGGAACCACGGAGGACCTTGGCGGTCACCCGGCAAGCCTTGCCGCGGGGTGCTGCGACTGCCCGTGCACAAGTTCGGGATACTAGGGTATCCCTACTCTAGTACACCGACATTTAGAGATAAAAATAAAATAAAGTACGATAAAAATATGTCCACATGTCGATAAAAATAAAATACGGACATGAGGGCATCATGATCATTCTTAGAACATCAACTCATATAATTCTTGTCATATGATCTCTAATGCTAGAGTAATAATTCGATCACAATGTCAAGTATGAATCGTAAATTTCATTGAAAACTAACAAACTACAATCTCAGTCATTGAAGCAATTGCAATTTATCATAACATAGGAAAGAGTCAATGTATAAGAGCTTTTCAGCAAGTCCACATACTCAACTATCATATAATCTTTCACAATTGCTAACACTCACGCAATACTTATGGGTATGGAGTTTTAATCGGACACAGAGAAAGATAGGGGCCTATAGTTTTGCCTCCCAACGTTTTACCTCAAGGGTAATGTCAACAGTAATAGTTCATGGAAACTCACATCCAATTAGCCATATATACCAGGATCTTTCCAACATGTTGTGCTTGCCAAAGGATAAAATGTAAAAAGGAAGGGTGAAGATCACCATGACGCTTATGCAATGTAGGAGATCAAAGTAAAATATAGGCCCTTCGCAGAGGGAAGCAGAGGTTGTCATGCACTTTTATGGTTGGATGCACAAAATCTTAATGCGAAAGAACGTCACTTTATATTCCCACTTGTGATATGGACCTTTATTATGCAGTCTGTCGCTTTTATTACTTCCATATCACACGCTCGTATAAAGCTTATTTCCTCCACACCAATCAATAATACATATTTAGAGAGCAATTTTTATTGCTTGCACCGATGACAACTTACTTGATGGATCTCACTCAATCCATAGGTAGATATGGTGGACTCTTATGGCAAGACTGGTTTAAGGGTATTTGGAAGCACAAGTAGTATCTCTACTTGGTGCAATGAATTTGGCTAGCACGAGGGGGAAAGGCAAGTTCATCATGTTGGAAGATCCAAGACAATATAATTTATCTCAGATGTAAGAAAACATAACCCATTACGTTGTCTTCCTTGTCCAATGTCAACTCTTTAGCATGTCATATTTTAATGAGTGCTCACAATCATAAAAGATGTCCAAGATAGTATATTTATATGTGAAGACCTCTCTTTCTTTATTACTCCCTATTAATTGCAACGATGACCAAAACTGTGTTTGTCAACTCTCAACAACTTTTATTCATCATACTCTTTCTATGTGAGCTCATTACTCTCCATAAGACTCATATGATCTCTTTGTTTCTTTTTATTTCTTTCTCTTTTCTTTTATTCCTTTAGGATCATGGCAAAATAATCAAGCCCTTGACTCAACACTAATCTTTATTATATAGCTCACGAACTCGATTACATAGAATAATAATAAAGCAAAACTCACAACTAAATCATACTAAGAACTTTTATTCTACTAGATCAAGATATTATCAAAAGGATCAAACTAAGAAAAATGGTAAAGATAAAAGTGAGGATGATACGATACCGGGGCACACCCCCAAGCTTCGCAGTTGCTAAGTGGAGTGCCCATACCCATGTCATTATGTCTCCTTTGTTGGTGAATAAGCTGGGGATGTTGCTGATGGATAGTCGCACATTAAGCGTAGGAGGTCTTCTAACTTGAGGATAATGCCCTTGAGTGCGATGATATGCTCCTTCAACAAAATATTTTCACGTGTGAGATACTTATTTTGTATACGAGATAACTCAATCATCTTGAAAGCTTCAATTTCTGTTGGGGTAAGAAGATTGTGATCCAGTTGAAGGGTGTCTTCTGTTGCCGGAACTTGGTCCTCCATGGCCTTCTTGATCCCTTCATCCTTGTTGATCTCCATGGGTTCTTCTCTCTTCAGCTCTATCTTCATTAGCCAAGCATCGTTGCCCTCATGGTTGGAGGAGGAGGGAGACGACATAGTGCATGGCCTTGACAATCCTGACAGAAAATAGCTCGAAACAAAGACAGGAGATTTTTGCGTGATACGAGAGTCAAAGCCCCCGGGAGATTATATAATGAATTTTTACCGACCAAAATATGTGTCGTGTATGAAAACGGAGTCCGGAGAGCACACAAGGTGCCCACGAGGTAGGGGGGCGTGCCCAGTAGGGTAGGGCGCGCCCTCCACCCTCGTGGAGCCCTCGTGTCCTTCCCGGACTGCTACTTATTTTTCTATTTTTCTAAATATTCCAAAACGGAGAAATATTGCCTTAAAAACTATTTTGGAGTTGGTTTACTTACCGTACCACATACCTATTCCTTTTCAGAGTCTGGAACGTTCTGGAAAGTGTCCCTTATGTGTTCCTTCAGGGTTACGGTTTCAATAACATTGGTTTCAACATTTATGGGATTACCTGAGACATAGTGTTTGATTCTTTGACCGTTCACCACCTTCGGATTTGTGCCTTCGAAGTTGTTGATTTTTATGGCACCGGAAAGGTAGACCTCCTCGATAATGTAAGGACCTTCCCATTTAGAGAGAAGTTTTCCTGCAAAAAATCTTAAACGAGAGTTGTATAGCAATACATAATCACCTACATTAAACTCACGCTTTTTGTATCCTTTTGTCATGCCAACTTTTAAATTTTTCTTTAACAACTTGGCATTTTCGTAGGCTTGGGTTCTCCATTCATCAAGTGAGCTAATATCAAATAACCTCTTCTCACCGGTAAGTTTAAAATCATAATTAAGTTCTTTAATAGCCCAATAATCCTTGTGTTCTAGTTTGACATGCTTTTCCATAGACCATTTTATATGGAGACATACCCATAGGATTTTTATATGCAGTTCTATAGGCCCATAATGCATCATGAAGTTTCTTGGACCAATTCTTTCTAGACCTATTAACAGTCTTTTGCAAAATTAATTTGAGTTCTCTATTACTCAGTTCTACTTAACCACTAGACTGATGGTGATAAGGAGATGCAATTCTATGATTAACATCATATTTAGCAAGCATTTTACGGAAAGCACCATGAATAAAATGTGAACCACCATCAGTCATTAAATATCTAGGGACTCCAAATCTTGGAAAAATTAACTTCTTTAAGCATTTTAATAGAAGTGTTATGATTAGCACTACTAGTTGGAATAGCTTCTACACATTAGTAACATAATCAACAGCAACTAAAATATGTGTATAACCATTAGAGGAAGGAAAAGGTCCCATATAGTCAAAGCCCCAAACATCAAATGGTTCAATAACAAGTGAATAATTCATAGGCATTTCTTGACGTCTACTAATATTACCAATTCTTTGACATTCATCACAAGATAAGACAAACTTACGGGCATCCTTGAAGAGAGTAGGCCAATAAAAACCAGATTGCAGTACCTTATGTGCAGTTCTATCTCCAGCATGGTGTCCTCCATAAGCTTCGGAGTGACACTTGCGTAGGATATGTTCCTGTTCATGCTCAGGTACACAACGTCTAATAACACCATCTACTCCTTCTTTATAAATATGTGGGTCATCTCAAAAGTAATGCCTCAAATCATAGAAGAACTTTTTCTTTTGCGGGTATGTGAAACTAGGTGGTATAAACTTAGCAACAATGTAATTAGCATAATCAGCATACCATGGAGCAGTATGAGAGGCATTTATGACATTTAATTGCTCATCAGGAAAGCTATCATCAATAGGTAGTGGGTCATCAAACACATTTTCTAACCTAGACAAGTTGTCTGCAACGGGGTTCTCAGCTCCTTTTCTATCAACAATATGCAAATCAAATTCTTGTAGCAAGAGAACCCATCTAATAAGTCTAGGTTTAGCATCTTTATTTTCCATAGGATATTTAATAGCAGCATGATCAGTGTGAATAGTTACTTTAGAATCAACAATATAAGGTCTAAACTTATCACAAGCAAATACAACTACTAAGAATTCTTTTTCAGTAGTAGCATAATTTCTTTGAGCATTTTCTAGAGTTTTACTAGCATATTGAATAACATTTAGTTTATTATCAACTCTTTGTCCTAGAACAGCACCTACAACATAATCACTAGCATCACACATAATTCAAAGGGTAAATTCCAATCAGGTGGCTGAACAATAGGTGCAGAAATCAATGCTTTCTTAAGTATTTCAAATGCTTCTACACAATCATCATCAAAGACAAATGGTATATCTTTTTGTAATAAATTAGTCAGAGGCCGAGAAATTTTTGAGAAGTCCTTAATGAACCTCCTATAAAAACCGGCATGACCAAGGAAACTTCTTACACCTTTAATGTCCTTGGGACATGGCATCTTTTCAATAGCATCAACCTTGGCTTTATCAACTTCAATACCTCTTTCAGAAACTTTATGCCCCAAGACAATTCCTTCATTAACCATAAAATGGCACTTTTCCCAATTCAAGACAAGATTAGTTTCTTCACATCTCTACAAAACTCGATCAAGGTTGCTCAAGCAATCATCAAAAGAAGATCCATAGACAGAAAAGTCATCCATGAAAACCTCACAAATCTTTTCACAAAAGTCAGAGAATATAGCCATCATGCATCTTTGAAAGGTAGCAGCTACCTTACATAAACCAAAAGGCATACGTCTATAAGCAAAAGTACCAAAAGGGCATGTAAAAGTAGTCTTTGATTGATCTTTGGCTGACACAGGTATTTGAGAGAAACCAGAATAACCATCTAGAAAACAAAAATGTGTATGTTTAGATAATCTTTCTAGCATTTGATTGATAAAAGGTAAGGGGTAATGATCTTTTTAGTAGCCTTATTTAATTTGCGGAAATCAATTACCATCCTATAACCTGTAATATTTCTTCGAGGAATCAATTAATCTTTATCATTAGGAACAACAGTAATACCTCCCTTCTTAGGGACACAATGGACAGGGCTTACCCACTGACTATCAGCAATGGGATAAATTATACCTGCCTCAAGGAGCTTTAGTATCTCCTTTCTTACCACTTCTTTCATTTTAGGATTCATCCGGCGTTAATGATCACGAAATGGTTTAGCATCTTCTTCCAAATTAATTTTATGTTGACATAGAGTGGGACTAATGCCCTTAAGATCATCAAGAGTATACCCAATAGCAGCACGGTGCTTCTTCAGAGTTTTCAATAATCTCTCTTCTTCATGCTCTGAAAGGTTAGCACTAATAATAACAGGATATATCTTTTTCTCATCAAGATAAGCATATTTAAGAGTATCAGGTAACGGTTTAATCTCAAACACAGGATCACCCTTGGGTGGAGGAGGATCCCCTAGGATTTCAACAGGTAAATTGTTTTTCAGAATAGGTTCCTGTTTAAAGAATACTTCATCTAATTCCCTTCTTTCATTCATAAACATATCATTTTCATGTTCTAGCAAATATTGTTCTAAAGGATCACTAAGAGGTACGGCAATAGAAGCAAGACCAATAATTTCATCCTTACTAGGTAATTCTTCTTCACGATGTTGTCTACTAAATTTAGAAAAATTAAATTCATGAGTCAGATCATCTAAACAGATAGTAACAACATCTCTTTTGTAATCTATGGTAGCATTAACAGTGTTCAAGAAGGGTCTACCAAATATAATGGGACAAAAGCTATCTTGTGGGGAACCAAGAACAAGAAAATCAGCAGGATATTTTGTTTTCCCACACAAGACTTCAACATCTCTAACAATTCCCATTGGTGAAATAGTATCTCTATTGGCAAGTTTAATTGTGACATCAATATCTTCCATCTCAGCAGGTGCAATATCATGCATAACTTCTTGGTATAAGGAATAAGGTATTGCACTAGCACTAGCACCCATATCACATAAGCCATTATAACAATGATCTCCTATTTTAACAGAAATAACAGGCATGCCTACCACTCGTCTAGGTTTATCTTTGTCACGGGGTTTAGCAATTCTAGAAGTTTCATTACAGAAATAAATAACATGCCCATCTATATTATGAGACAAGAGATCTTTGACAATAGCAATATTAGGTTCAACTTTAACTTGCTCAGGAGGTGTATATGTTTTAATATTGCTTTTATGAACCACAGTTGAAGCTTTAGCATGATCCTTTATCCTAATAGGGAAAGGTGGTTTCTCAACATAAGAAGTAGGAACAATAGGATCATTATAAGTAATAGTCTTTTCTTCAACTTTAATAGGTGCAGCTACTTTTACTTCTATGGGAGGATGATATTTGAACCACTTCTCCTTGGGGAGATCAACATAAGAAGCAAAAGATCCACAGAAAGAAGCTACTATCTCAGAGTCAAGTCCACATTTAGTGCTAAATTTATGAAAAATATCGGTATCCATAAAAGATTTATCACAATCAAAACTAGGTGTCATACCTGACTCCTTACCATTTTCGAGGTCCCAATCTTCAGAGTTGCATTTAATTCTTTCCAATAAAACCCATTTGAATTCAATGGTCTTCATCATAAAAGATCCAACACAAGAAGTATCAAGCATGGTGCGATTGTTACCAGAAAGCCGAGCATAAAAATTTTGAATAATCATTTCTCTTGAGAGCTCATGATTGGGGCATGAATATAACATTGATTTAAGCCTCCCCCAAGCTTGAGCGATGCTTTCTCCTTCGCGAGGCCAAAAATTATATATATAATTGCGATCACGATGAACAAGATGCATAGGATAAAACTTCCGATGAAATTCCAATTTCAATCGTTTGTAATTCCAAGACCTCATATCATCACATAGCCTATACCATATCGATACATCTCCCCTCAAAGATAAAGGGAAGACCTTCTTCTTAACAACATCTCCGGGTACACCTGCAAGCTAAAATAATCCACAAACTTCATCCACATATATCAAATGTTCATCAGGATGTTTTGTTCCATCTCCTAAAAAAGGATTAGCTAGAAGTTTTTCTATCATACCCGAAGGAACTTCAAAGCAAGCATTTTCATTTTCATATTCATTTTTAGTAGGTTTAGTAGGTTGAGGAGCAACTCTTTGCTCTACTGGTCGGGGTGAAGATACCCCGAACAAGCCCCTCAGAGGATTACCTTCCATTGTAACAAGTGACAGTAAATTTCAGCACACTATATAAATTTTTCCTTACAAAATTCCACCTACCAAAGGCACTTCACTCCCCGGCAACGGCGCCAGAAAAGAGTCTTGATGACCCACAAGTATAGGGGATGTATCGGAGTCCTTTTGATAAGTAAGAGTGTCGAACCCAACGAGGAGCAGAAGGAAATGATAAGCGGTTTCCAACAAGGTATTCTCTGCAAGTACTAAAATAAGTGGTAACAGATAGTTTTGTGATAGGATAATTTGTAACGAGCAACAAGTAACAAAAGTAAATAAAGTGAAGCAAGGTGTCCCAATCCTTTTTGTAGCAAAGGACAAGCCTGGACAAACTCTTATATAGAGAAAAGCGCTCCCGAGGACACATGGGAATATCGTCAAGCTAGTTTTCATCATGTTCATATGATTTGCGTCCGGTACTTTGATAATTTGGTATGTGGGTGGATCGGTGCTTGGGTGCTGCCCTTACTTAGACAAGCATCCCACTTATTATTAACCTCTATTGCAAGCATCAGCAACTACAACAAAAGTATTAAGGTAAACCTAACCATAGCATGAAACATATGGATCCAAATCAGCCCCTTACGAAGCAATGCACAAACTAGGGTTTAAGCTTCTGTCACTCTAGCAACCCATCATCTACTTATTACTTCCCAATGCCTTCCTCTAGGCCCAAATAATGATGAAGTGTCATGTAGTCGACGTTCACATAACACCACTAGAGGAGAGACAACATACATCTCATCAAAATATCGAACGAATACCAAATTCACATGACTACTAATAGCAAGACTTCTCCCATGTCCTCAGGAACAAAAGTAACTACTCACAAAGCATAAACATGTTCATAATCAGAGGGGTATTAATATGCATATAGGATCTGAACATATGATCTTCCACCAATTAAACCAACTAGCATCAACTACAAGGAGTAATTAACACTACTAGCAACCTACTAGCACCAATCCCGGACTTGGAGACAAGAATTGGATACAAGAGATGAACTAGGGTTTTGAGAGGAGATGGTGCTAATGAAGATGTTGATGGATATTGCCCTCTCTCGATGAGAGGAGCGTTGGTGATGACGATGGCGATGATTTCCCCCTCCGGGAGGGAAGTTTCCCCGGTAGAACAGCTCTGCCAGCGCCCTAGATTGGTTCCGCCAAGGTTCCGCCTCGTGGCGGCGGAGTTTCTTCCGAGAAGATGGCTTATGATTTTTCCCATGGAAAGACTCCATATAGCAGAAGATGGCCACCGGAGGGCCACCAGGGGGGCCATGAGGTAGGGGGCGCGCCCAGGGGGGTAGGGCGCGCCCCCCACCCTCGTGGGCAGGGTGTGGCCCCCCTGGTGAAGTTCTTGCTCTCAGTATTTTTTATATATTTGGAAAACATCTTCCGTGAAGTTTTAGGACTTTTGGAGTTGTGCAGAATAGGTCTCTAATATTTGCTCCTTTCCAGCCCAGAATCCCAACTGTCGGCATTCTCCCTCTTTATGTAAACCTTGTAAAATAGGAGATAATAGGCATAAGTATTGTGACATAATGTGTAATAACAGCCCATAATGCAATAAATATTGATATAAAAGCATGATGCAAAATGGACGTATCAGTCCCTTAGTGCACGCTTCCGTTCCCTCTTGGGAATGTGGATTGCGTATATCATGTTCACCGTCTTCACTTGTGGGGGAAACCCCTTTTGTCTTCCTGTGTTCGGTGGCCGGGGCTCCTCCTTGTCATCGCTATGTAGCCCCTTGTCCTTGTTTTCGGCATTTAACTTGCCGGCCTGCATGAACACCCAGCATTCTCTGTTGGTGTGATTGGCTGGCTTGTCGGGGGTGCCGTGGATTTGACACGAGTGATCCAGTATGCGATCCAGACTGGACGAAGCCGGAGTATTTCTTTTGAATGGCTTTTTCCACTGAACGGATCTAGAGCCTCTGAATCCAGCATTGACTGTCGTATCTTCGGTGTTATCGCCGTTATTGCGGCGCTTTGGTCTATTGCGATGCTGCCTACCGTTAACATCTTTGGTATCCGAGGTATCCGGATTCCTCGATGTGTTGTTGTTGCGAGCCAGCCAGCTGTCCTCGCCTGTGCAAAAGCGGGTCATGAGTGTCGTGAGGGCTGCCATAGATTTCGGCTTCTCCTGGCCGAGGTGTGGCGGGCGAGCCACTCGTCGCGGATGTTATGCTTGAATGCCGCTAGGGCCTCTGCATCAGGACAATCTACAATTTGATTTTTCTTAGTCAGGAACCGTGTCCAGAATTGTCTGGCCGATTCCCCTGGCTGCTGGGTTATGTGGCTCAAGTCATCAGCATCCGGTGGCTGCACATAAGTGCCCTGGAAGTTGTCAAGAAATGCGTGTTCCAGATCCTCCCAACTGCTGACGGAATCTGCTGGCAAGCTATTCAGCCAATGTCGAGCTGGTTCATTGAGTTTTAGTGGGAGGTACTTGATGGCATGTAGATCATCACCACGAGCCATGTGGATGTGAAGGAGGAAATCTTTGATCCATGCAGCGGGATCTGTTGTGCCATCGTATGATTCGATATTTACAGGTTTGAAACCCTCCGGGAATTCATGATTCATAACTTCATCAGTGAAGCATAGGGGGTGTCCACCATGTATATATCATATGATGAGGTGGCAGTCCAGCGCCCTGAGGGCCGTGGTTCCTGTTTGTCTCCGGCTTCATAGTCCATACCGTCGAAGTCTTCGGAGTCGAAGTAGAGCATGTCGGTTAAGTCGTCGACAGTGGCTACTAAGTGCGTGGTGGGTGGGCAGCGAATTTCTTTGTTGCCCGCATCCCATTCTAGCCGGACATAGTTCGGCCAAGGTTCTCCTGAGAGGGAGAGAGACCTTAATGAATTTAGCACATCTCCGAAAGGGGAGTGCTGAAAGATATCCGCGGAGGTGAACTCCATGATCGGCGCCCAGTCGGACTCGACGGGCACGGATGTGAGCGGCTTGGAGTCCATGGCCGGAGATGAATCCAGTGGTTCGGCGACACGGCTCTCGTAAGGGGTGAAGTCAGTATCCGGCTCTATCACCACTGAGAGTGTGGCCTCCGTGGTGGGGTCCATCCCTCCGCTCTCCGATGGCGCGAGTTGCTCCGGATTGAAGGCCGGAGTGGTTGTAGATGCGATCTCCCAAACATTGTCCGACGGCAGAGTTACGTCATGCTCGTCGCAACTGTGCGGCGCGTCCGACATGGGCTCAAATCCGTCAAAGATCAAGTCTCCGCGAATGTCGGCCGTGTAGTTCAAGTTTCCAAATATGACCTGATGGCCAGGGGCGTAGCTCTCGATCTGCTCCAGATGGCCAAGCGAATTGGCCCGCAGTGTGAAGCCGCCGAATACAAAGATCTGTCCGGGGAGGAAAACCTTACCCCGGACCGCATCGTTACCGATGATCGAAGGAGCCATCGACTTTATGGTGATGGCACAGTGGAACTCTCAATGAAAGCACCAATGTTAGTGTCAAAACCGGTGGATCTCGGGTAGGGGGTCCCGAACTGTGCGTCTAAGGCGGATGGTAACAGGAGGCAGGGACACGATGTTGACCCAGGTTCGGGCCCTCTTGATGGAGGTAATACCCTACGTCCTACTTGATTGTTCTTGATGATATGAGTATTACAAGAGTTGATCTACCATGAGATCAGAGAGGCTAAACCCTAGAAGCTAGCCTATGGTCTAATTGTATCTTGTCCTATGGACTAAAACCCTGCGGTTTATATAGACACCGGAGGGGGCTAGGGTTACACAAGGTCAGTTACAAAGGAGGAGATATACATATCCGTATTGCCTAGCTTGCCTTCCACTCCAAGTAGAGTCCTATCCGGACACGGGACGAAGTCTTCAATCTCGTATCTTCATAGTCCAACAGTCTGGCCAAAGGATATAGTCCGACTGTCCAGAGACCACCTAATCCAGGACTCCCTCAATGTCTCTCACACATATGCCTAAGGTTAACTCGAGTTCCGGGACCATATGAATACATACAATGGGATTCTAGAAGAGCACCTTTTGTTTTGAGATTTCGCTCTCTCTCTCTCTCTCTCACACATACACGCACGCGCACACACACACACACATTGTTTCTCGCTTCAATTTTTCCGGCACTTGCATGCACACAATTTTTTTATCTTCGTGATGCTTTAAGTACGCCTCGCACAAATGCTATCTACATATCCCGTAATATAGCCAGATATGTGTCACATAAACTCCTTCTCCCTACTAGCAAGACGCCCATGCGTTGTACCGAACATCAAGATGCATTTGTATGAGTAGTTTATCTTGTGGGAGAAAAGGATGAACGAGGGAATGCCTTATTTGCAAATGCGGAGAGGGGTGTGGGTATCTTTTTGCAAAATTGCCACAGTTTCCTTCCTATCCGCCGGGTATAAATCGGATGGCCTATATTGCAGGATGGCAGGAACACCATCATCGCCAACTCTATTTTTTATAAGAGTAGGGATATGTGAGTGTCACTGCCCTCCCCCCCCCCCCCCGACACACACACCCACACCCACACAACCACAACCACACACACACACACACTTCCCAACACCAAAGGAGTAGGGTGACACCTCGATCTTGATACTAATCTATTGATTGGCTTCTCTCTCAAACACACACACACACACGCGACACCGAAGGAGTAGGGCGGCACCTCGATCTTGATAGTAATCTATCTACTCCTCTTTCAAACACACAAACACACACACATACACACACACACTCGTTAGTTGTGCCTCTGTGCCTACCGCGCACACTCTCGATACGTCTTTCTCTCCCTCCCCCTCCCCCCACCCCAACAATGACAGCAGAAGGGTGACAACTTGATCTAATTGTAATCTGTCAATTGGTTTCCCTCTCGAACATTGTGTCTCTGTGCCTCGCTCAGTAGCCCCCTCGATATGTAGACTTCTCGCGCGTGCACAATTGTAGTGATGATGACACAGAACCCAGTGTGCCTCGTTTTTACCGGCCTCATGTGATAGTTTTCACCCTGTTTTCTATTAATTAACAAGGCAAACTTTTCTTTGTTACTACTAGTGAATCTGAAATCATCTGGGGCAGACATAAAATATATCACTTCAACCCAATTATCGCAGTAACTATTTTAAAAGAAACTAGCTAGATGCGCGTGCATTACACGGAACATCAAGATGCATTTGTATGAGTAGTTTATCTTGTGAGAGAAAAGGATGAACGAGGGAAGACCGTATTTGAGAACGTGGAGAGGGGTGTGGGCATATTTTTGCAAAATAGCCATAGTTTTCTTCCTATCCGTTAGATATAAATCCGACGGCCTATATTGCAGGATGGCACGCACACCATCATCACCAACTCTCTTTTCTACTCCCTCCGTTCCTAAATATTTTTCTTTTTAGAGATTTCAACAAGTGACTACATATGGAGCAAAATGAGTGAATCTACACTCTAAAATATGTCTACATACACATCCGTATGTGGTAGTCCATTTGAAATCTGAAAAAGACAAATATTTAGGAACGGATGGAGTATAAGAGTAGACATGGAGATATATCTCCAGGATGGTCTACAACAAAAATGTGATGGACTGGTTAGCGCTGGATGCTCGCAACGCGATGACATGAGTTCAAATTCTGTCTTTAACTTTAGATTTTTATATTTTATATTACTTATTTAATATATACTTCTTTTGCTACTGTATTGACAGTGGAACCCAAAGAGTACTTAGAATACAAGATTAAGGATGGACTTTTTTCTTTTTAACTTTCTGTACGAAGCTGTAGCCACCCTGCAAGTCACGTGTACACTGTACATGCAATTAAATTTTTATAGAGGGACAATCATACATGCAATTAACTCAAATGGATTGGATGTCACTCTATTATTTCTAGCATAAGAGCATCTCCAACGGCAGCCGGCAAATTTCCTCCCGCTTCCTTTTGCGGAGGACGACATCAAACGCCATCGGCATACATTTTCACAACTCTAACCAGCCAGATGAAATTCATGCAAACACGGACTGATTTCATATAAGCATGAAGGATTTCGTATAAAAAAGCTGGATCTTCATATAAACATGATGGATTTCATTACATTTACATGAACTAAGCGGTGCCAATCCGGCTCTCTTGGTATAATTAATACTCCCTTCGTCCGGAAATATTTGTCCTAGAAATGGATGTATCTAGACTTATTTTAGTTATAGATACATACAATTTACCCATTCTTAGAACAAAAATTTCCCGCCGGCTGGAGAGGGAGTACATAATCTAAATGGCCGCCCACGGATCCCTTTGTCTTCCTCATGTCCGGCAGACACTTTGCGGGATCGATGAAGGTCCTCGGAAGAGATGAAGAAGCAAAGAAACCACCTGAATGCGCAGTTGTCGCCTCGGCGGTGGCCTTCATGGGACCCAAGAGGCTGCGGCCTCCCGTGTTCTACTTCTCTTCGATGATGGCGGCGGACACGGAGAAGCTGGCCACTGACTCGTCGCTCTCCATGCACCCGGCTTTTGTCTCTGCCTCCATGGCGCTGCCGCAGGCACGGGAGGCGCGCCCACAGACACGGGAGGCGCGGCACCGCAGACACTGGTGGCGCGGTACGATGCGGCAGCGACGACGCCCGTACCGGTGTGCTCGCCATCGTGCCGGCGTGGAGTAACTCGCCACTCCTCATCGATCTGAACTGGAGCAGCGAGTTGCTAAACCACGCGCCTGCTTGGGGCGGCAACTGGCTCCGTTGGGCCAAGCGAGGTTGGTGAAGCACCAAGCGGTGTCGCCCGTATCCGGCGGGCTCGGCGGGCCACCCAGCCGGGTAATATGCCGGAGAACGGCTCCTCGGAAGCCATCAGAAGAGTGGAGAAAATGGTGAAGGAGGAGATGGGGAAACGGCGGAGGGGTGCGATTCTTGCCCGCTATCTGTCTGGCCTCGTGTAAATAGATGGCGGACAGTAGGAGCTTGGCTGACGTCTGGCCTTGTTTAAACTGAGGGTGGACGGAAGGAGCTCGGCCGGTGTTGCATTTAATTCCGGCCCACTCATGAATGGACATGTGGCCAGAGTAGGTTTCTCGATTTGCATGCGGGTTTAATGGAGGGGTTTGATGGAGGCGAGGAGGCGTGTTCAGCCGGGCATGCAGCGGGCGGCGCAGTACTATTCGATTTGACAGCAGGCGGTGCAGTTCCTGATATGGCTTTAATGCAGATGAGGGAGGGAGTAGCGGTTCCCGAAATGTTGAATGGCCAATGCATCCTCCCTCAATTAATGCATGAGGGAAGTAATGGGAGGAGGACCAGGAAAAGAGGCTGCACGATGTGAATGCAACGCAGTTTGCCCTCATATAAAGGCGCCCCTCCATTCCAATGCATCTACCACATCGTACGCACCTAAGCATTTCCCTAAGCACCTACACTAAGCGCAAAAGAGCTCACTCCAGACCCATGGCGGCGATGTGCGCGAGAGGCCAGCGGCTGTGCCAGATGGTCCACGACGTCGGCCTGCGGCATGGCGCCGAGGATCGTCTCCAGACGGTGTTGGATACCGGCTGGTGGATAGCCGCCGTCGATGCCAACTACGACTCTTAGTTGGACCAGATGATCGTTGCCACCACCAACAAGTTCACTGTACTCAAGAAGCTCGTGGACGACATCGCCGTACTCCTCCAGCCCACGCGCCCGGGCTCCTCATTTCCTACCACCCTAATTGGCTTCCATGGCCGGAACCTCTTTCAAGCACTGGTGGCCCTGCGACTATCCGCCGACACCATGAAGAATGTCCACCTGGAGGTCGCGCTCGCCGCGAGGCACCTCTCCCTGCAAGAATTCGTTGACCTACACATCCACATGAATGAGTAAATCGTGTACATATGTATCTACAAGGCCAGTGAGGACGCTACAACGTTGGCCGGCTAGAAGCCTTGGATGCCTTTGCTGAGAACCACCTCGACCTCGCCACAAAAGCCGCCGCTCCTTAGCCACCGGTCGGTGGCTCGATGCACTAAGTTGAGGAGGAGGAGGTCGTACGTTGATGGATGCATCTTTCTTCTTGCCTTCTGTAACCACCACTGCGATTGCCTCATCATCGTGGCCTTAATTCTTATTGTGCTGTTGCATTCTCGTTCCAGTCAATACCGACATGTGCGATCCCTTTGCTTAATTATATGCATCACTGTAACTAGTACTCCATCCGTCAGTTTATAAGTTGTGCTTACCTTTTCCATCAACTTCGTGCAACGCGCGGGCATCGCTAGAAACAATAGAACATGTTAGACCGCGTGTGACCATACCGATGATGCGCCAACCTAGCTACTACGTACCCTGCTTATCTGGCGGGAATAGCCCCGCCCTAGCGTTTCCAATCGTTATTTCTATCTATCGATCGTGCCAAGGAGCAGAACCAAAATGTACAATTTATACATGTTTCTCTACTCCTACTCCTATAAAAGACTCAGTTGATGATGGCGGTGTGTCTGCCATCCATCGTTTCTGACCATTAGATCTACATCTAACGGCTGTGAGGTAAGTTATGGAATTTTTGCAACAATACCCCACTTCTCTGCTCCAATTTTTAGACAACCCCTTATTATCTTGAAAGCAGCCACATCCCTCCTGACCTCATCAAACAGCCTGAGAAATATATACTCCTATAAAAGACTCAGTTGGTGATGGTGGTGTGTCTGCCATCCGTCGTTTCTGACCATTAGATCTGCATCTAATGGCTGTGAGGTAAGTTGTGGCATTTTTGCAACAATAGCCCACTTCTCTGCTCCAATTTGCAGAAAACCCCTTATTATCTTGAAAGCAACCACATCCCTCCCTCACCTCATCAACACAGCCCGAGAAATATATTTTGAGTGAAAAGTACTCCCTCCATTCCTAAATATTTGTCTTTCTAGAGATTTCAATAAGTGACTACATACAGAGCAAAATGAGTGAATCTACACTTCTAAATATGTCTATATAATTCGTATGTGATAGTCCATTTGAAATCTCTAACAACACAAATATTTAGGAATGGAGGGAGTAATATATTAGGAGTATATCAAAACAAGAGTGATTTCTTTCAAGTTTGTGAACAAGTACTACTATTCTACTACTTTGGATCCATCACAACGCACGGGCACATTGCTAGTAAAAGGAAAAGGCCTGCCGCGTTCGCGTCACACTCCCCCCACACACGCCCGGGAATCAGGAGTACTCCACGGCCCGTCCGAAACGACACATAGTTTAGGGAAGGCGTGTTGCCTAGCATTTTCACTTTCATGTGGGACCACCATTGAGCAAACCGACTATTGGCAAACCGCACCCTGCCCGCCGCCGGGTTGGAAAACAGAAACGAGGGGAAGATCTGGCTGTAGCACGAAAGCCAAGAACTTTGGTGTCAGATGGGGCTCGTTGATAGAGTAGGAGCATTCCGTACTACTCTACTCCTACTAGTACCAAGTTTGTAATACTATAAAACTAGTACTACCACTATACAACTAGTAGGTACATGCACGACACAGCATCGTAGGAACAAAAGACGGGAAGATCTTGTTTTGGGTGATTTATGTTTTTTCCAGTCAATGTAGTACTCCCTCCGTTCCATAATGTAGTGCATATAGATTTTTTGAGAAGTCAAACTTTACAAACTTTCACCAAGTTTGTAGAGAAAAATATTTATATTTGCAATACCAAAAATATATAATGTAAAACTACATCTTATGATGAAACTAGTGATATATGTTTCGCACTCTAGATGTAAATATTTTTTCTCCACAAACTTGGTCAAAGTTTGTGAGGTTTGACTTTTAAAAAAATCTATAGGCACTACATTATGGAATGGAGGGAGTATGAATAATATGATGTGGGGGGCACCCATGAAGCTTATGTGTCTTGGTTGCATGGCTACGAAAGGTTAGAGAAAAATAAATAGATAATGTGTTTAGAGTGCACTCCACTAAACAGATATACTTTGGATCCATTGCAACGGGCCGGCACATCTATATCTATACCCCCTATATAGTGTGTGAATAACTTTGAAAGTTGGTCGTTGGATGAAGCCAATCCGACGGTACAAAGATGGCAAATCCGAGCACTACTGGCCATTGGATATCATCTACATTCCACCAGATTCTGCCACATGTAGAATCTAAAATACTCCATGGTTGAACTTCATTCATGACTAACTTTGCCACAACTAAGCTTAGGCAAAGTGTGTCTACCACAAAAAATGTGGATAAAAAAATGGCCACCACAAGTGTGGCAATATTTGGCAATAAGTTGAGTCTATGACATGTGGACCATGTAGCTAGATAAGTGTGGCAAGCCACAAGTGTAGCAATGAACCAAACACATGCCTGGTGTGTTTGGTAGGGTGTATGAAGGGTGCATGATCCCAAGAGTTCCCTTCTCGACCCACTTTTGGGTGTTTGGTAGAGTGTATGGAGGGTGCATGAGTCCACACTAGATTAGCACAAATACACTAGAAGCATGCATGAAGAGATCATACATGAAGAGGGGTGTTGAGTTGAGCATGCATGAAGAGGGAACAACTATGCTGAGATGAGAACGCAACCAAACACACTTGTGGCACGCCTAAGCTTAGGCATGGCAACCTTAGGCTGCAAACAAAACCATAACTTTGAAATTTGGTCATTGGATGAAGCCAATCCGACGGTACAAAGATGGCAAATCCGAGCACTGCTGGTCGTTGGATATCATCTACATTCCACTAGATTTTTCCACATGTAGAAGCATAATGCACAAACCACCAGAATCTCATGCGTGCAATGCACGTGTACCTTACTAGTAGTTGGTAGTAGTAAGAAACAAGTTCCGGGTTTGGCACAAGCTCGTACTACGGGAGCACCACAAGGCCTGTCGCAGGAGTTACATTTCCCTCTCGGGGCCCACGAGACCGAACTTCAGTGGCTTAGTGCCCGACCTATGAGTCAATGACATGCGGACCTTAAATGTGGCTGGCCCACATGTCATTCTCATGGGGGTTGTGTGGTTCGTGACTCACTCGTTCAAGATGAACCGGCCGGTGGTGGCGTGGCCGTGGCGAGGGTGCCACAGCTGGGCGTCGGGGCGTTACGAGGCGTAGATGGCCACACCGGCGGGTAATACCTGTAGTACAGAAGTACTCCAACTGAGGATTGATGCCATGGACGAAATGTGTCACAACCGCTGGATGAAAATTCGATGGTGCGGGAGTACGGATCGGAGCACAGCAGCGGAGTAGGCAAACTGCGTCCAATCGGGTATGGCTGTGGTAGAAAGTTGATGGTCGCCGTAGTTCAGCTAGCCCGCATGTCATGCACACAAAGGCAGAGGAGCGATGGGGCAGAGAGGGATGAGGCACACGTCGGGGGGATGAGGGTCCCCTGACATTAACAATCCTACCATTCTATCACTGACATGTGGGCCCCGCAAGTGTGGGTCCCACCAGTCAACGAAGGAAAGGCAGGGTAAGGCAGTGATAGCCACATCAAAGGATCCATGTCCACGTCGGGGGACATCGTGCTTATAGGTAGGGTTGGAGCGGCATCGTGGGAATCGTGTGTTGGTGTGGCAGTGGTAGAAACATGAAACGTGATGGTCGCCGTGGTTCAACTTCCATGGACAAGCTGTCATGTCTGCTGACACATGTATATCAAAACTAGAGTGTTTATATTTCAAGCACGTGAACAAGTATTATTCTACTACTTTGGATCCATTGCAACGCATGGGCCAGCACATTGGTAGTAGTAGTGTCTATCTCTATCTCTAGAGGCCTTCCCTCATTCATCCTTTTCTCTCACAAGATAAACTACTCATACAAATGCATCTTGATGTCCCGTGGTGACAAACCAGGGGACTTGTTTCGTATGGGACACATCCTACGATATACTCCCTCTCTCCCAGTTTAATTGTTTTGAATCTTTTCATTTTATAAGTTTCAAATCCAAATTTAGAGGGCAGTGGGGCCGAGAGGGGTGAGCCGTAGGTCGGGGGACGTGTGGTGTCATGGGTTCGTGCGGCGTCGTGGGAATCGCGTGTGGCTGTGGTAGAAACTTGATGCTCGCCGCATTTAAGGTGGCCCATATGTCATGCACACAAAGGAAGAGGGCCGATGCGGCCGAGAGGGGTGACGCGCACGTTGGGGGAGGTGGTGTCATGGGTTGGAGCGGTGTCGTGGGAATCGCGAGTGGCAGTGGATGAAACGTGATGGTCGTCGTAGTTGAACTTCCACGGACAAGTTGTCATGTCTACGGACACATGCATTGCATATCGATCACTGGAAGGAGTAGTAGAGAAAGATAGGCGGATAAATAGTTCCTTATAGTCAAGTGGACCTACACTACTACTTGTTCCAAAGACATGCACACCATCGAAATAGTCATCTATATCAATATACATATAGGGAATATTTTTTTACAAGAGAGGAAATAGTTCATCCATCCATAATGCCCTGCTGCTGGTGCAACATCTTCTTCTTCTTCTTCTTCTTCTCATTTTCTGTGGGAGACGGCTTCGCAACAAGCTCTCTGGACCTTCCATCTATCTCAAAACTCACACGGGCATCGAAGGCAGCATATTTTATCCGCTCGTACGTCAAGGGATAATTCTCCCATCCAGACGACCTTAATGCCAGCGTCTCGTCACCCTTCTGAAGATTTGTTCCGAGCACAAAATTTTCTATGTCGAATAGGGATGGTGTCGGTTTATCACAATCTTATACGGGAATTTTTTTCTGGTTTGTAGGTCAGCGATGCTTTTCAAATCAAGGTTGTACGGCTCCAACTTTTGTTTGTCCCTTGCGATGGCTGCCCCGTAGAAGTATATGTCCTCCCGAGACAAGAAATCGTGAAGCTCACCTGGTATGGAGGGCGCGTGTATGATGTGGTACACCAAAACATCATCTTCGAGGCACAACTAAAGGACAGCGGCGCGTTGGATCTTCCCAGTGGCAGGCTCTATGTACTCTGCATCAAGACCGATGACATTCATCTCCACCTTTTGGAGGGAGTTGGATACATTGTTGATCCACTTCCGAACAACCCTTGGGTGGTCGGTGACTGTGGCAACTATGCTCAACGAGCCTTCGACGAGGACATGTTGGACGTTAAAATCCTGCATCTTGATCTCTTTCGCCATTTGGAACTGCTGGACCGGAGGGCTATGGTTTGGAGATTTAGGATTAGATGGCTAGTCTAACTGAACAAGATGATTATTTATAGGGGCTTCGGAATTACTCCAGGAGGATGTGAAGAGGTTAAAACAATGTGAATGCAGTGTGATTTGGATGCAAATGAAGATCAAGGAGTAGTGAAAAAGCTGAGGAAAATCGGTTCTCGATGGAGAAGTAAATGGGAGAAGTTATGCGCATGCATGAGGAGAGTTGCGGTGGTTTGGCTGATGCATGCAATGGATTGGACGGGCTCTTCGGTTGCCTTTTCTCTCTCCCACGCGCATAGAATGGCCCACTCGTATGCTGCAGTTTATTAGCTAGAGTCTGGCTGCAGCTGCTCATGCCTACGCTAATTAATGTTGTGAATGCGGGGCATGGAGGGAAATGGGCGCATGCAAAAGGGTATATACGCAGACTAATTAGAGAATTACTGAAAAAAGTTATGTGAAGACAAAAGAGCACCGGAGGGAGTAGTACTCATGTTCCTACTACGGTTAAGGAATATGCGGTTATCCTCAAAAAAGAAAAGTCCTTCTTCGCGCTTCCGCATGCATAAGAATTTGGTTCTGCTCACAATATGGATGATAGCTGGAGGATGAAGTGAACCCAGAGGCATGCTAGCACGGGAGTGTACTCATGTTCCTACTACTCCTACTACTAGTAGTAGTAGTACAACTGTGGTACATTTGATGGTCAAAATACTATTATTCATCCGGTCCTCATAGTGAAGTGACAAGACCCTGCACCCGAGGTGACACCAGTCCAGGCGGCGTGTCCGGGTTACCAAAGTCAGCCTCACTTTGTGCACTGTGCAGTCACTGTCACCGCCGCTGTATAGCATGCCTCGCCTCATCTCCCTGTCCCCTAGCACCACTCCATCTCCATCTCCGTCTCGCCGGAGATCCTGAGGTCACTCTTCATTATCTCACTGTGCCCCCGCATACCCTCGCCTCGCTCACCTCCCCCAGTACCACTATTCCCTCGCTAGCCGCTCCAGCACTGATAGCCTTCTCCCCCGTAAATCAAGCCCCCCAAAACCCCACCTTCCAAACTTGGCCGAACGCGAACCGCGCAGGATCTATATGAGCCGCGATTGGAGCAATCTCCCAAGTGACATCCTCGACCTCTGTTGTTCGTGTATGGATATGTTGAGCGCCCTACGGCTGGCTGCATGCTCGAGGGGCATACACATGACCATCATTGAAGCGAGGCCAAAGCTTTTCAAGACACCCTGCTTGCTACTATCTGGTCTTGCGAGATTGGCTCACCATGATACGGAGGCGTACATGATGACCCTCGACTTCAATCCGATCTACATTAGTCGAAACTTCTTTGCAGGTATGTAGTGGGTCGTCGTACATCATTTCCCTTGACTTCGATCTGATCACCATCGCCCAAAACTTCTTGGTAGGTCTGTACTGGGTCGGCATGAACTCTCACTGGATGGCTGCCTTCAGAGAAGACGGTAAAAAGTTGGTGCTCATGAACTTCCAGACCTCCCATGAGATTATCCTTCCTCCGTTGGATCATATAGAGTTTTACCATCGCGGTCATAGTCATCTACATTACCAGGTCAGTTGGACGGACCTTGTTTTGCAGAAGATTGTAATCTACCAAGTGCCCACACGACATGCGAATTACGCAGACTTCAAGCTAATTGCCTTGTTCGACCGCGGGCTCGCCTATCTTTACGCCGGTGCCTTCTTTAGCTAGAGACAATTCAGCTCGCAGTGGATCATCGTCAAAGCTGATACACGCTTCTGTGATGCTATTGAACATAATGGCATCATCTACGTGACCGACAAAGCAGATGGCACCACGTATTGCTGTGACGGTGCGTATAAGTTGTTTCCGTCTCATGTTAATGATGACGCCATGACATTGTTTGAACCTTTTGTGATGATTGGCATATCCCTGTTTCAGCAGAATTTGAGTAGAACTATGGCAATGTATTAGAGACGCAGGAAATCAGCTATATGTGGAATGATTTAATTCATGTGATTGTGATCATGTCATTACAGCCAATTTGTACCCCTGAATAATCAAACGGTTAGGAATATATGGATATTCTCCTTATTTTACAGTAATCTATATACTACTACTAAATATGAGTGTGTATCAATGGCCATGTTGGTTTCCTCATTTTCGTGACGTAGAAACATGCACCACACTGTTGGTTTCATCTAACCATACATTAGGGAAGTAAATGTGCATATGGAGAACTCTATATTTGGAAGTAGTGAAGTCCTGTAATGCTTACCATGTGTACATACCTATATTCCCCCTTCAGCAATCAATTGCTAGAATAATATCCTCACAAAAAATTTGCCCACAAAACACGAGTATATAAAAATGCATGGTCTGTTAGTTACCTTGAAGAATTTGTTTGTGACGATAGAACATGATTCCATAACATGCATGACATGGTAGTTTCCTGTGAAGAATCGATTGCGAGATAACATGAGTATAACCATGCATGGCACTTCTATATTTTTGAACCCAGTATACATTTCCCTGTATTTTCCTCCCAGTTCCAACAGGGACATATCAATGATGTTTCTTGCATTATCCTACTCATACTCTGAACAATGCTGATCTTACATTAACAATGCCTGTCATTTTTGATATGATGCAGTGTCCCTACAGTTACTGCCCTTTGTAATCACACCACCTTTGCCAAAAACAGGGAAGCACAACTGGTTCCTCGCTCGATTAGACGACGGCAAAAGAGTGATGATCATTCGGACACATGAGCCGGAAAAGTTATATTGCAAAAACCCCACTGTATACAAGCACCGTGAAATACGTGAGTATCCAGACAGTGGCTGTTACGTCTATGAGCAGGATACCAGCTTGTTGGGGCCTTCAGGATTTTTTAGTTGGAGGCGGGTAAACAGCCTTGGTTCACACACTCTGTTTCTCAGACTCAATTATCTGATTAACCAGGAGATCACCGTTGGCAAGGACCTTGATGGCAGAGAGGCTCTGTTTGCTATGGAAAACTATGTCTACACGGCGAGCCCTAGGAGTTCGGGAGCAAACTCCCCTGATTGTCAATGATACAGTGTGCAGCCAAAATAATGTGAGAATGACAAAGGCATCCGGATTAACTTTGATCCTTGGATGTCTCAATTACGACAGGCAGTGATGTGGTTCAAGCCTTCAGGTTGATAGGTAATTGGGCTATTGTGTCGAAACGGTGGAGTACTAGTGTCTCTGGATCATTGGTCGCTGAAGCGGGGCTGCAAATTATGATGGTATTGGATCATCTCTTCGAATGACTTAGTTGTCTTTGTTGCTTGTTCCAGATGGGTAGTTCTTTCTTTTATTATGCATATTCCTTGTCATTTGGTCATCCTTGTCTATGTCACTCTTACTATATAATAGTTGCCTCTGTTTAGAATGTCATTCTCGTCTGGATCACGAGAGTCTGAGTGCTGCAGATGGGTGCGTTTTGGTGGTGTAGCAAGACTTCTTATGAACTATCATGTCTTATTGTTTATGTCAGTAGTAGTCACTAGTCAGTGTTTGAATGTTGTATATATCGTTGTTTAGAATTGTTTATTGTCTCGAACTACTGGTGGGCTAAATGGGGGCATCACCATTCTCCAGGGTTCAGAGTGTATCTCCTTTTTTAAAGTTATATAATTTGAGCTCAGTGTCTTTTCTATGATGTACACTTGTTTGGGCCAGTGAAGTGTCGTTGAATATGGGCCAAGTAGTAACGCAATGCCAAATAGGTCAATTATGACTCTCAGGCCGGGCTCTTAAAAGATCCTAAAAAAGGTCGGGCTCTCCAAAAAAGAAAGAATAAGGACTCTTAGGCCGACATGTGGGCGCCACCGGTGTTTTCGTGCACTTGCGCGCCGAGAGTATATTGGCGCGTGTTCGAAATTCAAGCTACCTTTTCATCCCCAATCTCCCGCCCCTCCCCCACCTCTGGAATCTCGATTCCCACTCCAGTTCCCCCAAATCCCCCTCCGGTACTCCCTGTACTCAAGCTCACTATCATGTCACCGGTCAACGCGGATCTCCGAGACGGAGATCCTGAGGTCCGTCCTGCCTTCGGTCACTGCGTGCTGTCGCTCAACAGTGGCATGACGGCGCTTGACGACCAGTTTTTCGGCAATGTGCTGATGGTAACCATAAATGGCAACCGGCCTCCCGTCTCGCCGGAAGACCTTGTCAAAGCTCTTAGCATTGCGCACGGCATCCAAATAAGTGACTTGCTCGTCGAAGTCTGTCTGCCACCGGCTGATTTCTTCGTCAGGTTCCGGACAACTTTCAACTGCAGTCGTGTGTTCGAATCTTCCCGGCATTTGTTCTGCGATGGCGCGCTGGTGAGCTTTGATCGGTGGCACCCAGGATGGAGATCGGTGCCCTCTAAGCTTGAGTTTTTAACAAATCTTACCTTCCACGACATGCCTCGACGTGCTTGGAACAGCGAGTCCATGAATGAGCTTATAAACGACCTTGGAAGTGAGCTTGTAAGTATGTTTGTTCCTCCAGACAGCTGGGCTCTGACGGTTATGGCATGGATGAAGAAGCCGTCCACCATACCGAAGGTGATTGGTGTTGAGATACCGGTGCAGGAACTGGGGTTGTACTATTCGTCGCCACCAAGGCCGCTGCGGACCACGTTAGGGATGTACCTGTATCGAGTGTTCGTGCATGTCGAAGAAGTGGTCAATCCATCAATCGAAGTCCTGCTGCCGCCGCTGGTGCCAGGGTCCGTCGACGACGTCCATTACAGGAGTCAACGTCAGACTTTCCCCATGTTGCTTCGAACGATGGATGGCACAGGGCCTACTCCATCGCGCAGTGGAGGCCACTGCTTCTTTGGGAGAAGAGGCAGGGCTGGCTGCCTGGATGTGCTCTAATTTGAGGTAACAACTGAATCTTGTTAGATACTAGTTAAATCCGAGCTATGGGTGTGAAGCACTGATGTGCCAGTACATTTGATTGTGACCTGTTCTAATTTTGTACCTGAACTTTTTTTAGAAAGGGTTGTACGTCAACTTAATGTGCTAGCAGAACTTATTGTGTTGTCTGTCTGTTTTCTTTGCACAACATTCAAGGGATGAACCATTATGTATGAGTTCGTTGGTTTCAACATAGCCCTACCCATAGCGATCCACTGCTTCCATCCTGATTGTGCCGCCTGCATGAAATTTTTGTATGCAAGTTCTGTGTGCTATGAATTTTTTTACTGAGCATCAGCAATGCATATGGCTGAAAGATGTATTTACGAGCATCGAACAATGGGTCTCTCTCTCTCTCTCACACACACACACATGCACACACGCACACATGCACAAGTGGGACCCATTGAATTATTTCTTTGCTCGTGACAACTTTTAATTAGATTCCACTCTAGTCTCTCTTTTTTCTTAAGTTATTAATTGAGCTCAGTGATTTCGAAAATAAATTGCTGGACGTGAGGAATTTATCTATTAATCATATGAAAAAATAATTAACTAAATATCACTCTCCAAATAAAAATGACCGCAGTTATCGTGAGCGCTAAAGTTTCTGTTTTTTTACAGCAAGTTCAACAAGACTTTCCCCAAGTCTTCCCAACGGTTCTACTTGGCACAAACACTAATTAAACACAAAAAACACAACCAAAACAGAGGCTAGATAAATTATTTATTAGTAAATAGGAGCAAAAAGCAAGGAATACAAATAAAATTGGGTTTCCTCCCAACAAGCGCTATCGTTTAACGCCCCTAGCTAGGCATAACTAGCAATAATAGATCTAGGTATTGCCATCTTTGGTAGGCAATCCATAAGTGGATCTCATAACAGATTCATAAGGTAATTTAATCTTGTTTCTAGGAAAGTTTTCCATGCCTTTCCTTAATGCAAATTGGAATCTAATATTTCCTTCCTTCATATCAATAATTGCACCAGTCGTTCTAAGGAAAGGTCTACCAAGAATAATAGGACATGAAGGATTGCAATCTATGTCAAGAACAATAAAATCTACGGGAACATAATTCCTATTTTCAACAATAAGAACATCATTAATTCTTCCCATAGGTTTCTTAATAGTGGAATCCGCAAGGTGCAAGTTTAGAGAGCAATCATCAAAATCACGGAAACCTAACAAATCACACAAAGTCTTTGGAATCGTGGAAACACTAGCACCCAAATCACATAAAGCATAGCATTCATGATATTTAATTTTAGTTTTAATAGTTGGTTCCCACTCATCATAAAGTTTTCTAGGGATAGAAACTTCCAATTCAAGTTTTTCTTCATAATATTGCATCAAGGCATCAACGATATGTTTAGTAAACGCTTTATTTTGACTATAAGCATGAGGAGAATTTAGCACGGATTGCAAAAAGGAAATACAATCAATCAAAGAGAAATTTTCATAGTTAAATTCCTTGAAATCCATAATAGTGGGTTTAGCAACATCTAGGGTTTTAGTTTCTTCAATCCCACTTTTATCAAATTTAGCATCAAGATCAACAAATTCCGAATTCTTGGAACGCCTTCTAGGTAAAGGTGGATCATATTCAGTCCCATCATTATCAAGATTCATATTGCAAAACAAATATTTAATAGGGGACACATCAATAACTTTTAGATCTTCATCTTTATTTTCATAGCAACTAGAAGAACACGCTCTTATAAAGGCATCTTTCTTAGCACGCATCCTAGCGGTTCTTTCTTTGCACTCATCAATGGAAATTCTCATGGCTTTGAGAGACTCATTGATATCATGCTAAGGTGGAATAGATCTAAGTTTCAAAGAATCAACATCAAGAGCAATTATATCAACGTTCCTAGCCAAATCATCAATCTTAAGCAATTTTTCTTCAATCATAGCGTTAAAATTCTTTTGTGAAGTAATAAATTCTTTAATATTAGATTCAAAATCAGAGGGCATCTTATTATAATTTCCATAAGAATTGTTGTAGGAATTACCATAATTATTAGAGGGATTACTAGGGTAAGGCCTAGTATTGAAATTTCCTCTATACGCGTTGTTACCAAAATTGTTCCTACCAACAAAATTCACATCCATAGACTCATTATTATTCTCAATCAAAGTAGACAAGGGCATATCATTAGGATCAGAATAAACACTCTTATTAGCAAATAATTCCATAAATTCATCCATCTTTGCACTCAAAACATTAATTTCTTCTATCGTATGCACCTTTTTATTAGTAGATCTTTCAGTATGCCATTGAGAATAATTAATCATAATATTATCTAGAAGTTTAGTAGCTTCTCCTAAAGTGATTTCCATAAAAGTGCCTCCCGCAGCCGAATCTAAAAGATTTCTAGAGGCAAAATTCAATCCGGCATAAAAGTTTTGTATAATCATCCACAAATTTAAACCATGAGTAGGGCAATTACGTATCATTAATTTCACTCTCCCAAGCTTGTGCAACATGTTCACGATCAAGTTGCTTAAAATTCATAATATCGTTTCTAAGAGAGATGATCTTAGCGGGAGGAAAATACTTAGAGATAAAAGCATCTTTGCACTTGTTCCATGAATCAATACTATTTTTAGGCAAAGACGAAAACCAAGCTTTAGCACGATCTCTAAGCGAAAAAGGAAATAGCTTTGATTTAACAATATCATTATCCACATGTTTCTTCTTTTGCATGTCACACAAATCAACGAAGCTATTTAGATGAGTAGCGGCATCTTCACTAGGAAGGCCGGAGAATGGATATTTCATGACAAGATTCAGCAAACAAGTATTAATTTGACAAGATTCAGCATCGGTAAGAGGAGCAATCGGAGTGCTAAAAAATCATTGGTATTGGAGAAGTCACATAATTTAGTATTATCTTGAGCCATCATGACAAGCAAGCAAACTAACACACAAGCAAACAAAAAGCAAGCGAACAAAAAGAGGCAAATAGAGAGGGAGGATAGAGAGAGAGGGCGAATAAAACGGTAAGGGTGAAGTGGGGGAGAGGAAAACGAGAGGCAAATGGCAAATAATGTAATGCGGGAGATAAGGGTATGTGATGGGTACTTGGTATGTTGAGTTTTGCGTAGACCTCCCTGGCAACGGCGCCAGAAATCCTTCTTGCTACCTCTTGAGCACTGCATTGGTTTTCCCCTAAGAGGAAGGGATGATGCAGCAGAGTAGCGTAAGTATTCCCTCAGTTTTTGAGAACCAAAGTATCAATCCAGTAGGAGGCTACGCGCGAGTCCCTCGCACCTGCACAAAACAAATAGATCCTCGCAAGTAACACAAATAGGGGTTGTCAATCCCTATAGGGCCACTTACGAGAGTGAGATCTGATAGATACGATAAGATAATATTTTTAGTATTTTAATGATAAAAGATGAAAAGTAAAATAAAGGCAAAGCAAATAGCAAAGGAAATAACTAAGTAGTAGGAGATTAATATGATGAAGATAGACCCGGGGGCCATAGGTTTCACTAGTGGCTTCTCTCGAGAGCATAAGTATTCTATGGTGGGTGAACAAATTACTATTGAGCAATTGAAAGAATTGAGCATAGTTATGAGAATATCTAGGTATGATCATGTATATAGGCATCACGTCCGAGACAAGTAGACCGACTCCTGCCTGCATCTGCTACTACTACTCCACTCATCGAACGCTATCCAGCATGAATCTAGAGTATTAAGTTAAAAACAGAGTAACGCCTTAAGCAAGATGACATGATGTAGAGGGATAGACTCATGCAATATGAAGAAAACCCCATCTTGTTATCCTCGATGGCAACAATACAATACGTGCCTTGCTGCCCTTACTGTCACCGGGAAAGGACACCGCAAGATTGAACCCAAAGCTAATCACTTCTCCCATTGCAAGAAAGATCAATCTAGTTAACCAAACCAAACTAATAATTCGAAGAGACTTGCAAAGATAACCAATCACACATAAAAGAATTCAGAGAAGATTCAAATATTATTCATAGATAGACTTGATCATAAACCCACAATTCATCGGTCTCAACAAACACACCGCAAAAAGAAGATTACATCGAATAGATCTCCACAAGAGAGGGGGAGAACATTGTATTGAGATCCAAAAAGAGAGAAGAAGCCATCTAGCTACTAACTATGGACCCGTAGGTCTGAGGTAAACTACTCACACTTCATCAGAGAGGCTATGGTGTTGATGTAGAAGTCCTCCGTGATCGATGCCCCCTCCAGCGGAGCTTCGGAACAGGCCCCAAGATGGGATCTCGTGGATACAGAAAGTTACGGCAGTGGAATTAGGGTTTTGGCTCCGTATCTGATCGTTTGGGGGTACGTGGATATATATATAGGAGGAAGGAGTACGTCGGTGGAGCAACAGGGGGCCCACGAGGGTGGAGGGCACGCCTGGTGGGGGTACGCGCCCCCTACCTCGTGGCCTCCTCTTTTCTTTCTTGATGTTGGGTCCAAGTCTCCCGGATCACAATCTTCCTAAAAATCACGTTCCCGAAGGTTTCATTCCATTTGGACACCGTTTGATATTCCTTTTCTTTGAAACCCTAAAACATGCAAAAAACAGCAATTCTGAGCTGGGCCTCCGGTTAATAGGTTAGTCCCAAAAATAATATAAAAGTGGATAATAAAGCCCAATAATGTCTAAAACAGTAGATAATATAGCATGGAGCAATCAAAAATTATAGATACATTGGAGACGTATCACATCCCTCTACTAACCCACACCCCCTGTTATTCTGCGGCGACGGCAACCTCACACCGCAGGCGAAGCAGGGAACCCTCGTACTCCTCTCCACGCGGGCTTCCTCTTCCGCGGCTTCCCCGGCTCTGCGTCGCCACCTTCCTAGGCCTCGCGGTCGTCCACCACCCAGGAGCTCTCGACGCGGTGTGGTCAACGTGATCAAGGAACGGCTTCCATCGGACGTGGACTGTACGTGGAGAGGCTGACAGCTGGGATCCACGACGGCATCAAGGAAGTGCCTCCTTATTACGCAGAAAATAATGTTTCCTACACCTGACAGCAGGGACCCACCGGACGGGCCACCGTATTTCGTGAAAAAACGTTTCCCCCTGACTACTGGGACCCACCGGACGGGCCATCGGACTGCGCGAAAAAACGTTCCCCCCGCTATCAGCTCGGACCCACCGGAAGTGCCTCCTTATTACGCACAAAAAAATGAATACTCCCCTTGCTGGTCAGGACCCACCTTGGTGGGAGGCTGACTTGTGGGCCTACTAAGTTGACGGGGATGGATTGCTTTGTCAACTTAGTCAATATGAACGATTCTAGCTCCCGTGACCATACGATGTCCATCCAACGGCCATAGTGCTTCTTCAACCTCTGGTCTTCTTGCTCCAGCCGCCCAAAGCAGCGCCGGTCGTGCCGCATGCTCCTGCCTCCCGTGGCCGGTTGTGCTGCCGCGGAGGCCTCACCGCTCCCTACTATTCCCACCGCTGGCCAGGCCCTGTGGCGACAACAGCCTCACACTGCAGCGGAACCAGTGAACCCTCGTACTCCTCTCCGCGCGGGCTTACACAGCCGCGCCTTCCCCGGCTCCGTGTCATCCCCTTCCTAGGCCTCACCGTCATCCACCGCCCTGGTGCTCTCGGCACGGCGTGGTCAACGTGGTCAAGGAACGGCTTCCATCGGACATGGACTGTACGTGGAGAGGCTGACAGCTGGGTCCATGGCCGCAGCAAGGAAGTGCCTCCTTATTACGCGCAAACTAATTATTCCTCCACCTGACAGCAGGGACCCACGGACGGGCCATCGCATTTCGCGAAAAAGGTTTCCCCCTGACTGCTGGGACCCACCAGCTACATCTTCGCACGCAAGGAAGTGCGTCCAGGCAAAAAAAGGATACGCCCCCTGACTGCTGGGACCCACCAGCTACATCTTCGCACGCAAGGAAGTGCTTGACAATCGGGACCCACCTGGTTGAAGCGTACGTAGCATTGTCATTCTGGTCACAAACGTGTACGTACATACTGGTCGATGTAGAGGCGCGCACGTAGCATGCACATGTACATACATCGGCCAGTGTGCAAGAAAGAAAATACGGCCACGTACGTACATACGGGCAGGGTCTCGAACGCCTACTCGCGCATACGTACGACCAGGGCTTGTGTACATGGCTGGGTCGGAATGGAGAAATAGTGTCGTCTTCGTGTTCATGGGGAGCCAGACGGATGGGTCGGAACGGAATGCTTCGTCGTGTTCATTGGGAGGGCTTGGACGGAACAGCCGATGGAAACGAGGCTTGGTGTACCGTAGAACAGAGGAAACAACCTTGTGTTCGACCGGCCACGTTCGAAATGGGATCCTGTTCATCAGGAGGGGTCTCGCGTACCGCAAAACAAAGGAAACGGACCTCCTATGCTCGAAACGGGGTCCTATTGATCGGCAGGGGTCTAGCGTACCGCAAAACGGAGGAAACAGACTTGTGTTGGAGCGCTACAGTCGAAACGGGGGTCCTGTTCATCGGGATGGGTGTGGCGTACCGCAAAACGGGTCTCCACGGGATACTGTTCATCTCCACCATCGACCCCGTCCAGCCTCCATGGGCTACTGTTCATCCACCGTCGACCTCCTCCAACCTCCACCTGCGACTGTTCATCCACGGACTCCTGTTCATCCAGCCTCCACCACGCGCTACACCACCGGCTACTGTTCAACCAGCCCTCTCCACGGGCTCCAGTTCAACCACCCCTCCACGTGCTACTGTTAATCCAGCCCTCCACCGTCTACTGTTCATCCTGCCCTCCACGGGGTGGTCTTGTTCATCCAGCCCTCCACGGGGTCCTATTCATCCAGCCCCAACCGGCTCGATCGATCGGGGTCCTGTTCATCCAGAGGCAACACCACGGGGTCCTGTTCATCCACCCCCACCGGGAACTATTCATCCAATCCCCCGAGCAACACTCACTGTTCATCCAGAGGCAGCATCGATCGGCTTCAGTTAGCAACAATAGTGAAGGAATCGCTCAATCGGGTTCAGTTAACAGCCATCGATCGATCGCTCGGGTTCAGTAACATGTAGCGTGCAGTGCAATCACTCGGGTTGAGTTAGAGCCCAATGCCTCACTCGGGTTCAGTTAGAGTCCAACGCCTCACACTCACGCGCGTGTGTGTACCAGAGAAACGCGCATCGCTCGGCCCCGACCACCCACCGTAACCGGGAACACGCCGATATTTTCCTCGCCCTCGCTTCTACCATGGTTTTTTCCGTCATGGGCGGCCCAAAGAATGTCATGCAGCCGCGTCTCCGGCCCTCCCAGGACTAAAAGCCCATTTTCTGTCATGATTTTTTGTCATAGAAGTAGGACCCCACCACATCTATGATGATACCATATTTTGTCACAATTATTGTCATAGAAGTGTCATAAGCATGACAGAATTTTTTTCGTTCAGCCCAAAATGTCACAGATGTGTCTTTTTTTCTAGTGAATGGATAATAATATACATGAATTTGTTGTTAGATTTGCAACTAGAGGAGGTAAAATGACTCAGGAACCACTTTATCTTGAGAGACACCCAAATAGAATTGAACAAGATTCACAAAGAGTTAACACGGATGCACCTAGTCCTTCTAGAAAGAAAAAGAAGAAGAAAAATGATAGGACTTTGCATGCTTCTAGTGAACCTGAAATAGAAAAACCTCCTGATAATGATAATGAAACTTCTATCCCTGATGCTGAAACTAGATCTGGTAATGAACACTCACCTTCTAATAATGAAAAAGATAATGATGAGGTTCATGAAGATGCTCATAAAGAACCAAACAATGGTGTTGAGATAGAACCACCTGTTGATCTTGATAACCCACAACCTAAGAATAAAAGATATGACAAAAGAGACTTCATTGCTAGAAAACAAGGTAAAGAAAGAGAACCGTGGGTTCGAAAACCTATGTCCTTTCCACCTAAGTCAACTAAAAAGAAAGATGATGAAGAATTTGAATGCTTTGCTCAAATGCTGAGGCAAGTCTTTTTGCGTACTCGCTTGACTGATATCTTGAAAATGCCTCCTTATGCAAAGTATATGAAAGACATCATCACTAATAAGAGAAAAATACCGGAAGCTGAAATCTCCACTATGCTTGCTAATTACACTTTTAAAGATGTAGTACCTAAAAAACTAGGAGATCCAGGAATACCAACTATACCTTGCTCTATCAAAAAGAATTATGTGAAAACTGCTTTGTGTGATTTAGGAGCTGGTGTTAGTGTTATGCCTTTCTCTTTATATAAAAGACTTGATTTGAATAAACTCACACCTACTAAAATATCTTTGCAAATGGCTAATAAATCAACTGCCATGCCTATGGTATTTGTGAGGATGTGCCCGTTGTTGTTGCTAATGTTACTATTTTGACTGACTTTGTTATACTTGAGATGCCCGAGGACGACAACATGTCAATTATCCTTGGTAGAACTTTCTTGAATACTGCAGGGGCTGTTATTGATTGCAATAAAAGCAAGGTCACTTTTCATATCAATGGTAATAAGCATACAGTGCACTTTCCGAAAAAAACAATTCCAAGTGAATGGTATTAATGTTATTGAAAAATCTCCGACAATCACTATTGGAAGTTTTCAAATACCTCTACCTACTGTCAAAAAGAAATATGAAATGCTTATTATTGGGGACATTCATATCCCCGTTGAGGTAACGTAGTGAATTATGATAGTTCTTTGGTTTCATGCTATTTGAAAGTGGTTGTTAATAAGACCTGATCAACCTTATTAATGGATCATTTTTGAGCGGTGTGAAGTTGATGAATTTAGTAAGCACTACCTTCTGTCCCTACCTTTTGTTTTCTATTTTTATTAGTTAAATAAAATAAAATGCCATGTTTTGTCTGTTTTCTGAATTTCCCGTGCAATAAAAAATGACCCAAAACTAAAAGTTCTCAGAATGCTCTGAAAATTTAATACGATTTTTTCTGAATATTTAAGAATTTATGGTGCAAATAATATCAGAGGGAGGTGCACCAGGTGGGCACAACCCACCTGGGCGAGCCAAGACCCCCAGGCGTGCCCTGGTGGGTTGTGGTCCCCACGTGGCCCCCTCACTTATCTCTTCACACCACATCATCACTTACCTCCAGAAAAAATTCTCCATTGCTCTCTCTCCCGTGTTCTTGCACTCAAACCCGCGGATTTCGATCTCTTTGCTCGAAGCTCCGGTTCTAAAACTATTTCAGGGGATTGTTGCTTGGTATGTGACTCCACCGTTTGTCCAATCTGTTTTAGTTTTAGTGGTTTATATTTTGAATAATTAGCTACTATTGGTGCTGCTGTAGATGAGCTTGCATGTTGAATTCTTACAGTTCTAAGTAGTTTTAATGCTTGCTATGGCCTCTATGTATCCCTATGAGTAGTTGCTATCAATTTTGTGAAGTTTTGTTGAGAAAAAATTGTGGACTAAAGATTTCAGAATTTTTGTTCATACGAAAAGGACGAATATCTTTAGGAAGTTTGCCACTAAGAAGAACTTCAAGGGTGTTATTGGGGAGTCTTCTGACAGTGATCTCCATCCTCGGAGGTTGGCGGAGGTACGGCCGTGCGAATGGCCGCACACCCAGTTCATGGAAGAGGCTGGAATCCTTCAGGAGTTCACACAATATGCTGCTAATGCCGGCCTCATTGACTTCATCAAAGATGAATGTGAACAGCATCAAATCCTCACAAACATCTTTGTTCAAAGTTTTACTTTCCTTTCTAGGAATAATCCTCCTGAAGTGCGGTTTGATTTATATGCTGAAAACCATCAGATACCACTTACTGAATTTTGTAACATATGCATGATCCCTTCTGAGGGGAGTTTAGCTGAGCCTAGGCCAGAGAGTTTGAGGCCTTTTATCACACCTTGACAGTGGGAGATGAGAGAGGGATGTCAGCTATCACTACCGCTGGCTTGCATTTTCCTGCTGTTCATTACTTTGCTCTTTTCATTGCAAAATGCTTGGTTGCTAGAGAGAAGGTGGGTGCACTCATTTCACCAGACCTTGTTGTTTAACGTCGTGCACTAGAGGGCGACAACACTTATAGCTTGGGAGATATTGTGGCTCATCGCCTCCACATTAATAAGTCCAAGGGTAAAATACATGGTGGGATTTTTGCTACTCGTTTGGCAGCTCACTTTAATGTTGAGATACACCATCATGATTACCCTCTGACCAAGGTTTACCTAGACCGCGCAGCCATGGAACACCATCATTTTATTGCACGAGATTACCCTACCATTCCTATCCCTTATAACCTGGTTTTTAGCATTGAAACTTGTGATATTATTCCATTGCCTTCTCCTGCTTTGTTTGATTCTGTTTCCAGGGGCAGATATAGGATTATGCCTGCGGACATCACCGCCTACCAGAACGATCAGGCTGCTACAGAGGCAGTGGAGGAGCCTCAGCAGTGGGATGAGTGGATGCCCGCTCCTCAGCACCCCGACTATTATCCTGGTTACTGACCCATTACCAAGTTAGGCCAAAAGCCTAAGCTTGGGGGAGTACGTGTTTCTCACCGACATTACATTCATGTTTACTTACTTCATTTGTTGGTGTTCACACTTTTTCATTGTATCATCCATGCCTAAATTTATTTTCTTGCTTTCTTCTTGTGTGTTTCAAAAAACTTTATAAAAACCAAAAAAATAGTTATAGTTAATTTACCTTCTATGCATGCTTAGTAGTAATATTAAAAAGAAAACCCAAAAAGATTTCCTTGTTCTTCTTTTGCTTGTTGGGAGCTTTCCCGTGTAAATAGTTTTTCTCGTTTTTGATTTTCCCTTTTATTTGCTTGTTCAAGAAAACCAAAAACTCCAAAAATATTTTAGTATGTTTCTCTGAATTTCTTTTCTTTTTATTTGAGTCATACCAAGGAGAAGACCATGATGAAAATGTTGAGCGGTTCTCATATGAATAACTGTTGATCTAATAAAGAGCCCATTTTACCTTGTCTTCTCCTGTTCAATAAAATGTTTGCAGATTCCAGCTTAGTCTACGACACTCTTGCACTATTATTATTTTCATATCATTCGATCGTGCAAGTGAAAGTCAATAATGACGATATTCGATGAACTGGCCGTGGCAGAGAGAAACGGGTATGAACTCGACTTATTCTGTTTGTGTAAATATGTTTAACCTAGTATCCATGATTCAACCCATTATGATTAAGCATGTTTGCAATGACAATTAGAGATTATAGTTTCTCATGCCATGCATAAGTAGCTGGGAGTGAATAATGATTTATCTTGGATATCAACATTGCGTTAAAATGATTGTGATGTAGTATGATGATATGGTATCCTCCTCTGAATGTTCGAGTGGCTTGACTTGGCACATGTTCATGCATGTAGTTGAATCAAAACCAACATAGCCTCTATGATATTTATGTTCAAGGTGTTCATATCCTACTCATGCTAGTGTCCAATGTTACTTATGCATAATGCATGTTCATGACCGTTGTTGCTCTCTAGCTGGCCGCTTCTCAATCTAATTGCTAGCCTTCGCCTGTACTAAGTGGGAATTTTGCTCGTACATCAAAAACCTTGAACCCAAAGTTATTCCAGATGAGTCCACCATAGCTACATATATGTGGTATTACCTTGCCGTCCTAAGTAAATTTGCATGTGCCACCTGCCCACCTCTAAAAACTTCTAAATAAATGTCCTTTTTGTGTTCTTGGATCGTTCATGGAACGACAGGAGATGGTCAGTATCTTCCATGCTAAGCGGGTTATTCTCAGGTCAAGTTTTTATTCACTCGCCATCGCATGAGAGAATGGCAGTAATAGGGATTCCCACTCCTGGACTAAAAATGCAAATAATTAGACAAAACTCCCCTGGGACTGTTGTTGGTTTGGATGGCACCCGTTGTTTCGGACAGCCGTGGAATGTGCTTGTTGGTGGAGGGGGAGTAAACCTTTACTTTTATCGCGTGGGAACTGCCACTAGCATGCTTAGCATGGAAGATATTGATAACTGATAGTCCTGAAGCATATGAGAAGGGTGCATGTCTCAAAATATCATTTACCATTGTTTTAAAAACTTGAGCTCTGGCACCTCTGCAAATCACTGCTTCCCTCTGCGAAGGGACTATCTATTTACTTTTATGTTGTGTCATCACCTTCTAAAACAAGCGCTAGAACCTGAGAGCACTGCTTTCATGACTTATGCATTGTGTGTAGCTAATGTTGGGTGCATCATGACTGGATCTTTTCTACCATGAATTACAATGTTTAGTCGCTGCTTCAACTTTGGAGGTGCTCTGCATTTATGTTTTGCAGTTTCATAAAGGGCTAGCGAGATACAACTATTGTCATATTATATCATGGTTGTTTTGACAACGTGTTCCTGTTTGAGTTATCTTATTATTGCTCACTAGCTAATTATGTCATTGATACGAGTTAATATAATCTTTAAGAGTTATTGTTGGCATGGTTAGTTATAATGTTGGCTGAAAACCTCGGTGCTGTTTAAGCTTATTTATGCAAACAAGAGCAAAAGAGCTCATAAAAGTTTTTCTTTTTCACTGTCAGTTTATCAACTGAATTGCTTGAGGATAATAAAAGGTTTAAGCTTGGGGGAGTTGATACGTCTCCAATGTATCTACTTTTCCTAATGCTTTTCCTCTTGTTTTGGACTCTAATTTGCATGATTTGAATGAAACTAACCCCGGACTGACGCTGTTTTCAGCGGAACTAACATGGCGTTGTTTTTGTGCAGAAATAGAAGTTCTCGAAATGGACCAAAACACTGCGAGGATTTTTTATACAATAAATAAGAATTTCAGGAGCCAAGACCCACCGGAGGGGGGCACCTGGGTGGGCACAACCCACCAGGGCGTGCACCCCTCCTGGCGCGTCCAGGTGGGTTGTCCCCATCTGGTGGCCATGCATACCCTGAAACCGATGCTATAAAATCCTATTTTTCTAGAAAAAAATCAGGGAAAAAGAATTACCGTGATGCACGAGACAGAGCCGCCGTCACACCCTGTTCTTCATCGGGAGGCCAGATCTGAAGTCTGTTTGGGGCTCCAGATTGGGGATCTTCGTTCTTCGTCATCACCAACCCTTCTCCATCGCCAATTCCATGATGCTCCCCACCGGGAGTGAGCAATTCCTTCGTAGGCTCGCTGGTCGGTGAGGAGTTGGATGAGATTCATTATGTAATCGAGTTAGTTTTGTTAGGGCTTGATCCCTAGTATCCACTATGTTCTAAGATTGATGTTGCTATGACTTTGCCATGCTAAATGCATGTCGCTTTGGGCTCGGGTGCCATGAACTCAGATCTGAACCGTTTATGTTATCACAATTATATCCATATTCTAGATCCGATCTTGCAAGTTATAGTCACCTACTACGTGTTATGATCCGGCAACCCCGGAGTGACATTAGTCGGGACCACTCCCAGTGATGACCGTAGTTTGAGGAGTTCATGTATTCACCGTGTGTTAATGCTTTGTTCTGGTTCTCTATTAAAAGGAGGCCTTAATATCCCTTAGTTTCCAATAGGACCCCGATGCCACGGGATGGTAGGACAAAAGATGTCATGCAAGTTCTTTCCATAAGCATGTATGAATATTTACGGAATACATGCCTACATTATATGGATGAACTGGAGCTAGTGTCATATCTCCCTAGGTTATAATTGTCTCATGATGAATATCATCCAACGAGTCACCGATTCGATGCCTAAAAAATTATCTTATATTGTTCTTGCTCAGTCACTACTGTTATCAATACTGTTACACTTGCTACAGAATTACTGCTATCACTGTTACCGTTACTGTTACTACTGTCACTATTATCAAAACTATCATATTACTTTTCTACTGATCACTTTCCTGCAAATAATTAATCTCCAGGTGTGGTTGAATTGACAACCCAGCTGCTAATACCTTCAAATATTATTTGGTCCCCCTTGTATCGAATCTATAAATTTGGGTTGAATACTCTACCCTCGAAAACTATTGCGATCCTCTATACTTGTGGGTCATGAGCAAGACAGCTTCTGAGCCGTACACCATGAAGAAAGGTGTGTATTTGGTCGTTCGATTAGGCGTAGTTCGTAGCCCCCAGAGTATGGAATCGAGTTCCTCAACCCAGTGCTAATCTGACTCCCATAGGGAGTGCACTAGTCTGGGTTTAATGCCGCTCATTATGAGGTCGTTAACCCGTTCAACCTGTCTGTTTATTTTAGGGTGGTACACGGATGCATAATCGAGCTTAATGCCCAAGTTGGCGCACCGGTTTTGCACCTCATCGGCTGTGAAGTTGGATATGTTATCAGTGATAATGCTGTGCGGGACACCATAACAGTGTACCATGCCGGATACAAAGTCGATCACTAGTCCTGCTTCAGCCGTTCTTACTGGTTTGGCCTCTATCCACTTAGTGAATTTATCCACCATAACCAGTAAATATTTCTTTTTGTGGCTTCCCCCTTTAAGGGGTCCGACCATGTATAGCCCCCAGACCGCAAAAGGCCAAGTGATGGGGATTGTTCTTAAGGCGGTGGGAGGCATATGACTTTGATTGGCGAAAAGCTGGCATCCCACATAGTGTTGCACAATGCTTGTGCGTCTGCTCGGGCTGTTGGCCAAAAGAAACCTGTACGAAAGGCCTTGCTTACAAGGGCCCGAGCTACGGCATGATGGCCGCCTAGACTAGCATGTATTTCAGCCAAAATTTTCTGTCCGTCCTCTTCAGAGATGAACCGTTGAAGGACTCAAGTGGTGCTTTTCTTATAAAGTTCTCCTTCATGAACTTTATAGGCTTTAGAATGTCGAACTATTCGACGGGCCTCTTTTTGATCACCAGGAAGCTCCTACCTATTAAGGTAGGCCAGGAAGGGTTCAGTCCATGGAGCAATAAAGACCATGATTGCATGGGCGGAGGGTGTTATTTCGGTACCCGAACCCCCGATGGTATATGTATTGTGTTCGGCTGCTGGGGGTATGATCGGGTCTGGACTAGTGTTGCCGCTCTCGTCCTACCATACCACGGATGGCTTAAAGAGCCTTTCCACAAAGGTGTTTGGCGGGACGGGATAGCCTTTGGCACCCATTCGAGCGAGGATGTCCGCTGCCTGGTTACTGTCTCGAGCAACATGATGGAACTTGAGCCCCTCGAACCGAGCCGATATTTTGAGTACGGTGTTTCGACACGCCACCATTTTTTGATGTTTTGCATCGAACTCTCCATTTTTTGGGAGATTGCAAGGTTTGAATCACCGCGCACCTCTAGGCGTTGTATGCCCATGGAGGCAGCCATTCGGAGACCATGTAGAAGTGCCTCGTATTCGGCTGCGTTATTATAGTCCGTATACATGATTTGCAGCATGTAGCAGACTATGTCCCACGTAGGGGATGCCAAGAAGACACCAGCCCCCAGTCCAGCTAGCATTTTAGATCCATCAAAGTACATGATCCAGTTGGAGTATGAACTGTAATCTTTAGGGAGCTCGGCCTCCATCCACTCAGCGACAAAGTCGGCCAGCACCTGAGATTTAATAGCTTGGCACAGCTTGTATGTTATTTCAAATGGTAAGAGCTCAATGGCCCATTTGGCTATGCAGCCGGTGGCGTCTCGATTATTTATGACGTCATTGAGTGGTACTTCGGATGCCACCATGATTGAACACTCTTGGAAATTGTGCCACAGCTTTCGGGGTGCCATAAAGACCGCATAAGCTATCTTCTGATAGTGAGGGTATCGGGATTTGCATGGTGTAAGGACCGTCGATACATAGTATACTAGTTTCTGGATAGGGAATTTGTGCCCCTCTTCTTCTCGCTCGGCGACGAGTACGACGCTCACTACCAGGTGAGTCGTGGATATATAGAGAAACATAGGCTCGCCAACGCCTGGGGCAGCTAGGATTGGGTTGCCTACTAACAAGGTCTTTATTTCTTCCAATCCAGCTATAGCCACGTCCTTCCATTCGAAATGGTCGGTGCATCAAAGCAGTCGATAAAGTGGTAACGCCTTTTCTCCCAATCTGGAGATGAAGCGGCTCAAGGCTGCCACGCACCCAACTTGTTTTTGGACCTGCTTTAAGTCTGTTGGTATGGACAATTGTGATAGGGCTCGGATTTTAGCTGGGTTTTCTTTGATTCCTCTATTGGAAATAATGAACCCGAGCAGTTTTCTGGCAGGAACGCCGAAAACACATATTTCCGGATTAAGCCGTATGTCATATGTTCGGAGGTTGTCAAATGTGAGGCGGAGATCATCCACCAATGATTCGACATGTTTAGTCTTGATGACCATGTCGTCCACATATGCTTCCACTGTCTTGCATATTTGTTTTTCCAAACATGTTTGAATCATGCATTGGTAAGTGGTACCAGCGTTTTTAATCCCGAAGGGCATAGTGTTGAAACAAAAAGGTCCGTACGGGGTAATAAATGCCATTGCGGCCTGGTTGGACTCCTTCATCTTAATCTGATGGTATCTAGAGTAAGCATCAAGGAAACTCAATGAGTCGTGTCCTGTAGTTGCGTCAATGATTTGGTCAATGCGGGGCAGCGGGAAAGGGTCCTTAGGGCAAACCTTATTAATGTCTTTGAAATCGACACAAAGGCGCTAGGATTTGTCCTTATTCGGCACCATGACCAAGTTGGCTAGCCAGTCCGGGTGCTTGATTTCTCTAATAAACCCGACCTCGAGTAGTTTGGCTAGCTCCTACCCCATAGCTTGTCATTTGGGTTCAGAAAATCGCTGCATCGTTTGCTTGACTGGTTTGAATCCCTTGATTATGTTGAGGCTATGTTCGACTAGTCTGTGTGGGATCCCAAGCATGTCCGAAGGGTGCCAGGCAAAGATGTCCCAATTTTCGCGCAGGAACACTCGTAGGGCGGCATCGACTCTCGGATCCAGCTATGCTCGAATGACGTTGTTTTGTTGGGATCTGTCGGGTGCACTTGAAATTTAACTATTTCATCTGCTGGTTTGAAAGAGGTAGATTTGGGCCTCTTATCGAGGATCACATCGTGTTTATCCATCATGGATCTTAAGGTGGTTAGTTCTTCGGCCACAAGGGCTTTGGATAGTGCCTCGAGGGCTAAGGATGTGGTTTTGTTTTCGGCGCAGAGTGCTATATCCGGATCACTGGTGATAATGATTACCCCATTGGGCGCCGGCATTTTAAGCTTCATATATCCGTAATGGGGTATGGCTTGGAAGCGTGAGAAGGCGTCCCACCCCAAAAGTGCATTCTATCCATTGTCGAAGGGGGCCACGTGGAAGAGCAACTCTTCGGACCTGTAATTCTCAGGCGTTCCGAATACTACATCGAGTTTGATTTTCCCTAAACATCGTGCTTCTTGTCTGGATATGATGCCTCGAAAGGTGGTACTGCTTTGCTCGATGTGGGTCTTGTCATTTGCAATTTGTCGAGCATGTCCTCATAAATGAGGTTAAGTCCGCTGTCGCCATCCATGAGAACTTTGGTGGGTCGAAAGCCATCCACAATTGGGTTTAAGACCAAGGCGGCTGGTGCTCGGACTGATCGGGCTCTTGGTTCATCGTCCGCGATGAACGTTATGGCCGCGTCGTTCCAAGGGCTCATTGCGGTTACTTGGTTGATTTCGGCAAGGTTGCGGAGCGCCCTTTTGCGCCGATTATTTTAAGAGAAGGTCTCGAAGACCGTAAAGACGTTAGGATCATCATCCTCCAAAGAATGCTTCTCTAGAGTAATGTTGGTGAGGATAGCTTCACCGCTTTTAGCCACTTGCCGGAGTACCCAGCATGCCCGCGGGCTGTGAGTTGGTTCGGTACTCGGCGTCGCATGTATCTGACAGGGTTTGTCGAGGAGTTCGTCAAGAAATGTTCCATGCCCCGTGAGGGGTTTGTTTTTCTTGCCGACGGGCTTATGATCGGATGCCTCATAGGGGTGTATCCGTTTTGCCCGTGTGGTGGACCGCTTAAAGGTAGCAGGTTCCAACCGGGCTTTCTGGGCCTTCCATGTGCTTTCCATCACACAATACTTCTGTACTAAGTGTGATAATTCCGTGAAGGTCTACATGAGATAGTGGTTGAGGGCGTTCAGAATTCCCTCGTCCGTACAATTATGATAAAAACCGAAACTTCTTCATCGTCGCAACAATCTTTGATCTTGTTTTTAACAAGGAGGAATCTGGCCCAAAAGTGATGGACCGTTTCCTGAGGTTGCTGTCGTAAATACATTAAGTCACATATGTCTGGAGGACCTAAATTACTTGGAGAGTATTGATTGTGGTGGGTGGGTGGGTTAAAACCCGAATCCTGACCCAAGATTGAATCTGGAGCTTGAAAAATCTCCGAGGTCACCAGTTCGGGCCCATGAAGATCCAAGTGCTTTCCGGGCTCTATGTCTAACCCTGAGTTCGAAGTACATGAAGTCTCATCGCGAAGGAGGGTGTCCGGCTCGAGGGGTTCAGAGATCCGAACATAGCTGGTCTTTAACTTAGGGGAAGAAGTGTTTTTGGCTCGTTCCTCAATGACCGCTACCAGATGGGTGATCGGCGGTGATTTGATTTCCCTCTGATCAGGTTTGAGCCCAATCCGATCATAGTCTATTGCAAGCCCCAGGGTGGCGATGCGATCTAGCAGCTCTTTCAAGGACGAGACATCCACCGGATCCATCTTTTCAGAGTGTTCGAGGACGATGCGGAGGCGACATTTGGCGATTGTGGGGGCCGATGTTGGCTTAACGGCCGTGCGAGCGCCCATGGTGAAACTGCCGAGCTGGAGGACCTGTCCTGAAGTATCCTTCTGTTGATGATAAGGCGAGCCATCGATCCTTCTGTCGACAACACAATGGAACTCTCAATGAAAGCACCAATATCGGTGTCAAAACCAGCAGATCTCGGGTAGGGGGTCCCGAACTGTGCTTCTGAGGATTCATGGTAACAAGGGACAAGTGGGACACGAAGTTTACCCAGGTTCGGGCCCTCTTAATGGAGGTAAAACCCTATGTCCTGCTTGATTGTATTCGATGAGTATAGGGGTTAGAAGAGTTGATCTACCTCGAGATCATAGTAGCTAAACCTTAGTTGTCTAGCCTATGAGAATTGTGATAGCGTCTACGGACTAAACCCTCCGGTTTATATACACAACGGAGGGGCCTAGGGTTGTACAGAGTCGGTTTGTGGGGGAAGGAAATAACATATCCGGAAAGCAATCTTGCCGTCCACGCATACAGGAGTCCTACCCGGACACAGGGAAATGTCTTCTTCTTGTATCTTCACGGTCCATCAGTCCGGTCCATATCAAATAGCCCGGACACCTGAGGACCCCCTAATCTAGGACTCCCTCAGTGTGCATCCAACTCACTTGCTCACAAAGACCTAGGGCAATTTGAGGAAGCCCATCATTGGACTATACAAGCCAAGTTCTATAATGAAAATTTCCCACTAGTATATGAAAGTGAAAACATAGGAGACTCTCTATCATGAAGATCATGGTACTACTTTGAAGCACAAGTGTGGCAAAAGGATAGTAACATTGCTCCTTCTCTCTTTTCTCTCATTTTTATTCATAATTGGACATTCTCTCATTTTTTTGCCTCTTTTTCGTCCGGAGTCTCATCCCGACTTGTGGGGGAATCATAGTCTCCATCATCTTTTCCTCACATGGGACAATGCTCTAATAATGAAGATCATCACACTTTTATTCACTTACAACTCAAGAATTACAACTCGATACTTAGAACAAAATATGACTCTATATGAATGCCTCCGGCGGTGTACCGGGATGTGCAATGAATCAAGAGTGACATGTATGAAAGAATTATGAAAGGTGGCTTTGCCACAAACATGATGTCAACTACATGATCATGCAAAGCAATATGACAATGATGAAGTGTGTCATAATAAAAAGAACAATGGAAAGTTGCATGGCAATGTATATCGGAATGGCTATGGAAACACCATAATAGGTAGGTATGGTGGCTGTTTTAAGGAAGGTATATGGTGGGTGGCAAAAGTTGCGCGATACTAGAGAGGCTAGCAATGGTGGAAGGGTGAGAGTGCATATAATCCATGGACTCAACATTAGTCATAAAGAACTCACATACTTATTGCAAAAATCTATTAGTTGTCAAAACAAAGTACTACCCACATGCTCCTAGGGGGATAGATTGGTAGGAAAAGACCATCACTCGTCCCCGACCATCACTCATAAGGAAGACAATCAATAAATAAATCGTGCTCCGACTTCATCACATAACGGTTCACCATACGTGCATGTTATGAGAATGACAAACTTTAACACGAGTACTTCTAGAATCCACAGTTACTCACTAGCATGACTCTAATATCACCATCTTTATATCTCAAAACAATCATAACGAATCAAACTCCTCATAGTATTCAATGCACTCTATATGAAAGTTTTCATTATACCACTCTTGGATGTCTATCATATTAGGACTAAATTTATAACCAAAGCAAATTACCATGATGTTTAGAGACTCTCAAAATAATATAAGTGAAGCATGAGAGTTCAATAATTTCTATAAAATAAAGCCACCGCCGTGCTCTAAAAAGATATTAGTGAAGCACTAGAGAAAAATTGCCTAGCTCAAAAGATATAAGTGAAGCACATAGAGTATTCTAATAAATCATGATTCATGCGTGTCCCTCTCAAAAGGTGTGTACAACAAGGATGATTGTGGCAAACTAAAAAGTAAAGACTCATATCATACAATACGCTCCAAGAAAAACACATATCATGTGGTGAATAAAAATATAGCCTCAAGTAAAGTTACCGTTAGACGAAGACGAAGGAGGGGATGCCATCCGGGGCATCCCCAGGATTAGGCTCATGGTTGTCCTTGAATATTACCTTGGGGTGCCTTGGGCATTCCCAAGCTTAGGCTCTTGCCACTTCTTATTCCATAGTCCATCAAATCCTGACCCAAAACTTGAACACTTCACAACACAAAACTCAACAGAAAATCTCATAAGCTCCGTTAGTATAAGAAAATAAATCACCACTTTTGGTACTATTGTGAACTCATTCTTTATTTATATTTGTGAAATATCTATTGTATTCCAACTTTTCCATGGTTCATACTGATACGTCTCCAACGTATCTACTTTTTCTCATGCTTTTTCTCTTGTTTTGGACTCTAATTTGCATGATTTGGATGAAACTAACCCTAGACTAACGTTGTTTTCAGCAGAACTACCATGCTGTTGTTTTTGTGCAGAAATGAAAGTTCTCGGAATGGAACGGAACTTTGCGAGGATTTTTCATACCAATAATAAGAATTTCTGGAGCCAAGACCCACTAGAGAGGGGGCCCTGGGTGGGCACAACCCACCAGGGTGCGCGCCCCTCTCCTGGCGCGCCCAGGTGGGTTGTACCCACCTGGTGGCCCCGCTAACGACCCCCCTGATACTATAAAATAACATATTTCCAGAAAAAAGGGAGAAAGAATTATCGCAATCCACGAGATGGAGCCACCGACAAGCCTAGTTGTTCCTCGGGAGGGCAGATCTGGAGTCCGTTTGGGGCTCTGGAGAGGGGGGTGTTCGTTCTTCGTCATCACCAACCAATCTCCATCGCCAATTCCATGATGCTCCCTATCGGGAGTGAGTAATTCCTTCATAGGCTCGCTGGTCGGTGAGGAGTTGGATGAGATTCATCATGTAATCGAGTTAGTTTTGTTAGGGCCTGATCCCTACACTACTAGGAAAAGGCTAATTAGTGGTGCACCTATTTTTGCCATTAATGGCGCACTACAGGTGCATCACTATTATCACGCCACTAGTAACAAATACTAATGGCGCACTTAGTGCGCCATTAGTATGCGTAGAAGTGCGCCATTACTAACAAAAAAATTTCAATTTTTTTTAAAGAAAATTTCAATTTTTTTAATTTTTTCTTAATCTCGGATCAATATGCTTAATCTCAAGTCAAATCGCACTAAGTGGTCAAACTTCTCGGAAGGTCACCCATCCTCACACTACTCCAGCCCGAGCACGCTTAACTTCGCAGTTCTATCCAACCCCAGCACCACCTCGCTTCACAGGCACTTGTTGATATATCTATCATATCAATCCTATTAAACCTTGTTGATCTCTAGGACTTTGTTCATGTTCATGAGTGTGATGAAATTTTGAAAAATATTTCAAACTTCCCGGTCATATTACGTATCATATTTTGAAAAAAAATCCAAAAAAATTGAAACCAAATTTTTTTAGTAGTGGCGCACCGTGAGTGTGGTGCGCCATTAGTAATGAGGACACTAATGGCGCACCTGTATCTGGTGCGCCACTGCTATATAGCAGTGGCGCACCACATACATGGTGCGCCATTAATATCCATATTAGCTATAGCCCTTTTCCTAGTAGTGCTAGTATCCACTATGTTCCTAGATTGATGTTGCTATGGTGTCATTTCATGGCACCAGCATGTTTTGGTTAAAATTTGGCTACATTTGGACAAGTTTTTGGTATAAGCTTCTTGCAAACCAGAGTTTCTCTCAAGAAGACTCGTGGTTCTCGAGGGGGGGGGGGCGTGTCACCTTTCTGTGCGAAACGATATACGCTGCCCCCCCCTTGATTTTTTTACAGAGGCAACATAGTACTATATGAGTCCATGTTAAAATTTGGAATTATTCCGGGTTCGTTTGGTCTTTCTTATACATTAGTTGAATTTCTGGTCATTTAATGTGCATAATTCAAATTTGAACTACAATCACATGCTCCAGTGCACCAAATTTTCTTGAACAATCACATATGTGTCCTTGGGTGAATTTCTAGGTCCCATGCAAGAAATGAGAATAAAATTCAAACATCTGGGTGACGTGGCTCGGCTGGAAAGATTGAGAAACTTGATTTTTTGATTCCTGTAAATCCAAAACACGCCTGAAAATCATGGAACTTGGCATGGTGTCATGACATGGTACCAACATGCTGTGGTAAATTTTTTGGCCAAATTGGGACAAGCTTTGATATAAGCTTCTTGCAAACCGAAGCTTCTCTCAAGAAGGCTCGTGCTTTCGAGAGGGAACGTGTCACCTCCGTGTGCGAAATGACATACACTGCCTTCTCTCGCCTTAATTTTTTACACGGATAGATTGGACCAATTAGAAGTATCATGCTAAATTTTGGAATTATTCCGGGTTTGTTTGGCCTTTTTTTAGATTAATTGAATGTTTGGTCATTTAATGTGCATAACTCAAATTTGAACTACGAGCACATGCTCCAGTGCACCAAAGTTGGTTGAAAATCACATGTGTGTCCTTGGGTGAATTTCTAGGTCACATGCAAGAAATGGGAATGGAATTCAAACATATGGGCGTCTTGTGTCGGCTGGAAATATTGAGAAACTTGGTTTTTTAATTCCTGTAAATCTAAAACACGCCTGAAAATCATGAAACTTTGCATGGTGTCATGCCATGGCACCAACATGTTCTGGTATTTTTTTTGGCCGAATTGGGATAAGGTTTGGTATAAGATTCTTGCAAACCGGAGCTTCTCTCATGAAGGCTCATGGTTCCGCGAGGGAACGTGTCACCTCCATGTGCGAAACGACATACACTGCCTTCTCCCACCTTGATTTTTTTACACAAGCAGCTTAGACCAAATAGGAGTTTCATGCTAAATTTTGGAATTATTCCAGGTTTGTTTGGCCTTTTATACATTAATTCATTTTCCAGGCATTTAATGCACATAATTCAAATTTGAACTACAAGCACATGCTCCAGTGCGCAAAAGTTAGTTGGAAAATCATTTATGTGTACTTGGGCGAACTTCTAGGTCCCATGGAAGAAGTGGGAATGGAATTAAAACATTTGGGAGTCTTGGCTCGGCCGGAAACATCGAGAAACTTGGTTTTAAAATTCCTGTTAATCCAAAACTCGCCTGAAAATCTTGAAACTAGGCATGGTGTCATGACATGGCACCAACATGTTGTGGTAATTTTTCTGTCCGATTTGCAAAGGCACACACATTAACAATCAACAAAGTCGTTTTGGAACAAGTGTTGTCACATTACAAATCGGAAACACAAGTATTATTGAAACCGTGGGCGTTCTACTTACCAATTAAGTGTCGTCACACATCCCTTTTTTATTGGCTAGGAGGTGTCGTGCGGGGTAGCTATTTGAGTACGGGAGGCGTGCGATCAGACCCCCGCGCGTGCTCATCGGGAATAGAGCCCTTTGACCTCTATCCGCCGCACACCTCCCTCCCAACGTCTCCATTAATGGTGCCCGAGCCCCTGTTCCACGGCGTGGCTATGTCTCACTGGACTGAGATTTAAGAGAGAAAAAAATAAAATCTAAAAAGAAAGGTTTGCACAGATCTTGATGTAAGATCCGACGGACCTATATAGCATCGACTGCAACTTATAGCAAGACTGATGAATATAAGGACGACGATAGTGGGTAATAATTGTGTTACATATTTAGGAACATAATTTAAAAAAGCCACATGTGGCAACGCCCGAAATACACAAGGGCAAAAGAAGAAGGAAGATAACGATCTGGCTCGCTGATCTCTACTTTCTTGATGCGTTGCTGCAGGCCGCGGGAACTAGTCTCCATGGCGAGCAGCAATGAGCTCTTTCTTGCCCTAAAGATGATGCTTGAGAGCATCCACGGATTCCTCAACCAGCCTTTTGCGCTTGATGCGCAGCATGGCATTCTCATCCATAAGTTTCTCGACGATGACGTTACTCCTCTTCAACAAGGTAGTGGTCTCCTCCTGCTGCTCCGCACTTCTGACGATCTTCGCCCTCAGCAGGTTGCGCTTGGCCCAGAGCTTCACATTGCTCTCCCTTAGTTGTCGGATGACATCGGTAGCCTGTTCAAACGAGGCATTCATGTCATCCTGCAACCTTGCCGAGCCAGAGATGTGATCCATCTGGATATGGATGATCGCATGCATGCGCCTGTAAGAGTCATTGCCTGCTCGTGAGACATTTTCCTAGGCTGTCGTGGTGCAGGAGGACATCTCTGCTGCATTCGTGGCGCGATGGGACATCTCTACTGCTTCCGTGGTGCGGCCGGACCAGTCTGCTGCATCGACGACGCGGCAGGACTTCCGTGCTGCTTCGGTGGCGCTGCGGGACCTCTGTGCTGCTACGGCCACGCAGCGGGACATGTCGGCTGCTTTCGCAGTGAGGCAGGACATCTCTCGTGCTTCTGCTTCCAGACTCGCCTCTCCCTGGTGGCAACCTCTTGACCCAGAACTCACGCTAGCCATGATAGACACAAGGGAAGGATGATGAATGACTTGTTTGTTTTTGCGGATGAGGAGTTGAGGAGGAATGTGCAATCATCTTGTAGTAGTAGTATTTATAACCGAGTACTAATACGCTCCTAAGTGGGAAACTGTTTAGGTTTTGATCGGTGTGAACAGGTTTGTAACTAAATATAGTGTCGTAGTAATTTGGAATGTGATGGGGCGCAGGCTCAAAATTTATTGACGGTTCTATAATTTCTAAGTGTGGCACTATTCCCGGGCGGCTAACGTGGGCACGCTTTCTCGGCCGCGTACGTGGCGTTTGCACCATAGGGTGCACCGCAATAGGCAATGTCAGCACACGTCTTGTTCCAACAACCGTGCGCGCTCGTTATTACCATCGCGCACACTTCTTTTAATTAGAATGTGTGCCCGTATAGCGCGCACACATTGATCTGTCTAACTGTTTCTGTTTGTTGTGGCTAATCGCAAACCGTTCATCCGTGTGAAGTGTATGCCATCAATCGTAAACACTTTGATCGGGCTGACCGTTTCTGTTCAGTTGCCTAATCACAAACAGTAATCCTTCTGAAGCGTATGCCCTCAATCTCACACACCTTTATCTAGCTGGCCGTTTCTATTGCTCCTCCTCATCACAAACAGTTAATCTGAGTGAACTGTATGCCGTATATCGCACACATCTTCATCTAGCTTCCCGTTTCTGCTCTTTTTCCTCATCGCAAATAGTTCATTGAACTGAACCGTATGCCCTGCATCGCACACGCAACTAAAATCGGAACCGTGTTTGATGCATCCGTTATCGCAAATGTTTTGCACCTTTTTTTACGGTTTTTTACATCAACGTTTGCGATTAATGCATCGCACACAGTGTCGTCAAAGGGTCTCTGATCATAGTGTTGCGTTAGCAGCATCCTGCAATAATGCTCGTCAAGTTTAACCTAAGTATTCTGCATGTGCAAAACTGTTTTGCACCCATTGTATGTGAACGTAGAGTCTATCACACCCAATCATCATGAGGTGCTTCGAAACAACGAACTTTGGCAACGGTGCGTACTCGGGGAGAACAATTTTATCTTGAAATTTAGTGAAGGGATCATCTTATAATGCTACTGCCATTCTAAGCAAAATAAGATGCATAAAGGATAAACATCACACGCAAACAAAATATGTGACATGATATGGCCATCATCATCTTGTGCTTTTGATCTCCATCTCCAAAGCATCATCATGATCTCCATCGTCACCAGCTCAACACCTTGATCTCCATCATTGCGACGGGGTCGTCTCTCCAACTATTGCTTCTACAACTATTGCTAAAGCATGGCGATAAAGTAAAGAAATTACATGGCGCTTGCACTTCATACAATAAAGAGACAACCCTAAGGCTCCTGTCGGTTGTCGGTATTACAAAACATGATCATCTCATACATCAACATATATCACATCATATCTTGACCATATCACATCATAACATGCTCTGCAAAAACAAGTTAGACGTCCTCTACTTTATTGTTGCAAGTTTTACGTGGCTGCTACAGGCTTCTAGCAAGAACCGTTCTTACCTACGGCAAAAACCACAATGGTGATTCATCAAGTTTTTTTTAACCTTCTTTAAGGACCAGCTGTAGTCAACTTCGATTCAACTAAAGTAGGAGAAACAGACACCCACCAGCCACCTTTATGCAAAACTAGTTGCATTTCTGTCAGTGGAACCGGTCTCATGTCACTACTGCTGGATGCTGCTAACGTGACACTACGATCAGAGACCCTTCGAGAAACTGCGTGCGATGCCATAATCGCAAACGGTGCTGTATGAAAACCATCAGAAATGATGAAAAACGTTTGCGATGAATGATACATCAAACAAAATTCAGATTATAGTTGCGTGTGCGATGAGGGGCATAAGGTTGATCTATACGAACTATTTACGATGAGACAGAACAACAGATGCGGGCAGCCATATCAATGTGTGTGCGATATACAGCATACAGTTCACTCCGATGAACCGTTTGCTATTAGGGAGTGCAGCATAAACGGTTAGCCAGATCAAGGTGTGTGTGATATAGGGCATACAGTTCACTCGGAAAAACTATTTTCGATTAGTGAACGTAATAGAAATGGTTCAACTTAACAAGATGTGTGTGATATGTGGCAAACAGCCGACTCGGATGAACTATTTTCGATGAGAAATTACAACACAGACGGTTAATATAGTTAGTTCGTGTGCGATTCTGTGTGTACAAAAAACTTTGAAAAATGCAAACTAGTTGCTTGCGGTGGCTAGGAGTATCACACACGATGCGTCTGCGAGACTCGTGTGTGATGATTAGTAAGTTACACATACGTTTCCTTATGTTAACACTTGTGTGATAAATAACACGTGGCACCGGATATGGTATTTGGGTTGTGTGTGCTCCACTTAGTCTTCCCGCGCTCCAACGAATGCTTCCCGCGCTCCACATGGATGAATTGTAAAATCCACACCTATTCCCTCACCGGTTTCCCGCCACCAGCTAACGGCTTGCTGCATATAACCCAGGCGGCAATGCACCGCCGCGGCACTCTGCGAAGATCTAGTCCTCACCCATCTACCATTAGTTATTCCAAGCATGTCAGGAAACGACCAAAGCTTCGAGGTCGACGCCTACCTGCTTTACATCTTCGGCGAGGAGAACGAGCTGGAGCAGGTCGGGGAGCAAGAGCTTCATCGGCCGGTGCAGGCACCATGGCCCATCGGCAACGATATCGGCGTCATAGTCCTTGGGAGCACAATCGACATATTGTAGAGGAGGTGTGATGAGCAGTTTGCCATCCACCATGCAAAAGATCCAGAGCTGCTCGGTGGCATGATCGACGACCCACCCGAAGAGCCGCCGTCACCAGTGCTCATCGAGAGCCTGATGCCCCGCAAGGAATGGGCAGAGGACCTCTGTGATTCAGTCAAGATAAAGGCAGCCTACGACTTCATCATTGCCCGCGGCGGCCGTGTCAACCTTGATCCTGATGATGTGGTGGCCAGGCTCGAGCGCATCCTTGGTAGAGTTGACGTCCCTGACAAAGTAGAATATCCCCAACGTGATATCTTGAGGATGCAGGTGATCGACGGAATTTGCTACCAGGACAGAGACATGGAAATGGAGCGGTTCCGTGAAGTTGTCATGCGCGTGATTGCACGCTGTCAAGCTCTTCTGGAAGAGGCCCAGCAGCCCCAAGAGCCTCCCAGCGCCAGCAGCTCCGTAGGCGGAGGCGGGTCGGGACACTCGGAGTGAACGGCCGCAAGGGTGCTATGCTGATCATGGGGTCCGAGAAGACCATCGTTGGAAGGCCGCCAGCTCAGCCTTTTAGCTTATATTTTATTATAATTGTATGCATATGTAGGTCATCAGTGTTCTGGGCCTTGCTGCATTTGAATTTTAAATTATCCTGAATATGTAAGACAATTATTAAGAATTATTAACAGTTGCCATTGTAACTTTGCCTCAACGGCGAGCAGAGTGCACGCAGGGACGCCAGAGCGGAGCGCGCCGCGGCCGCCTCAACGGCAAGCAACCACGTGGTTAACCTTCTGTCATCAATAAATTTTGACCTTGTTTCTCGTCACATTGTTGATTACAATGCAATAAGTAATTGCAAATCTGTTCACACCTATCAAACTAATATGTGTTCACACTTAGCACCGGGCTATAAAAACGACCCACTCGAAAATTACTTCACAGTTCCTCTCCTCATCACCCACAAAACTGGTTTTCTGTGTCAAGTCGTTCCACCATGACCGGTAGGAGGAGTTTAGGGTGGACATGCATATAACCAGGCAGCAAAGACCAAGGCTGCGGAAGCACTAGAGGGGTCCCGCCGCGAAGCCGCAGCAGAGATGTACGGGCGCGCAGCGGAGCCCTCGAACGAGCTCTCATGGGCACACGAGAGCTCTCACAAGCGCATTCGCAATGTCGGCCATCGCGACGAGCCGGTGTTCCTGAAGACCTTCGCCGGCAACGACGACATTCTCGCTGGCGTCACTACGCAGTAGGAGCTGGTCGACGGCTTGATGAAGCTGCTCAAGATCAGCGATGCCTCGGTTGACAAGGTGACCGGCCTCGTCGAGCAACTCATGGATGACAATGTGAAGCTCCTCAAGTTGGTCGCCAAGAAGGAGGAGGAGGAGGCCGCCGGCTGGAAGATGTTGCATGAGCAGAGCAGTGCCTCGGAGATGACGCTGAAAGCGGTCGTCGAGGAACTGATGTGTGGCTTGAGGAAGCTCCGGATCGAGTGCGAGCAGGAGGTGGAGGAATCCGTGGCTGCTTTCAAGCAAAGTTGTGAGGAATCGAAGAAGGAGCTGGAGGATTTCGCTGCCCGGCGATCCATCGACGAGTAGAGACAGTAGCGACCCAGATCGTTGTCTGCAATTTCCTTATTCTCTTGCCCCCGTGTCTTCCGGGATTTGCCGCATGTGGCATTTTAAATTATCGGGAATATGTAAGACAATTATTATGTGCGCCATTGTAAATTTGTCGTCGTATTATCCATTGCCATTTTATTTGTGGTTGTATTATCCGTTGCACTATGTGGCAATTTAAATCAGGGCGGAATACTAGTTGAAAACACGAACAAAGCAAATGTTGCCATGGGATCACAAGCAAACACCCTCCGTCCAGGTGCTTCAATTAACCCATTAATGGATAAGTTGTGAGCGACGCGGGCGGCGGCTGGTGCATGGAGGTCAAAGAGCTCGCTTTCCGGTGAGCATGGGTAGCCTTGCTGCTTGCTACCTCTTGAGCATGCGTTGGTTTTCCCTTGAAGAGGAAAGGGTGATGCAGCAAAGTAGCGTAAGTATTTCCCTCAATTTTTGAGAACCAAGGTATCAATCAAGTAGGAGATTACACGCAAGTCCCTCGTACCTGCACAAACAATCAATAACCTTGCAACCAACGCGATAAAGGGGTTGTCAGTCCCTTCACGGCCACTTGCAAAAAGTGAGATCTGATCAAGATAATAAGATAAATATTTTTGGTATTTTTGTTGTATAGATTGAAAAGTAAAGATTGCAAAATAAACGGCAACAGAAATAGCAAGTTGATAGGAAAATAATATGATGGAGAATAGACCCGGGGGCCATAGGTTTTACTAGTGGCTTCTCTCAAGATAGCATATTCTACGGTGGGTGGACAAATTAATGCCGAGCAATTGATAGAAAAGTGCATAGTTATGAGAATATCTAGGCATGATCATGTATATAGGCATCACGTCCGTGAAAAGTAGACCGAAACGATTCTGCATCTACTACTATTACACCACACATCGACCGCTATCCAGCATTCATCTAGAGTATTAAGTTCATAAGAACAGAGTAACGCATTAGGCAAGATGACATGATGTAGAGGGATAAACTCAAGAAATATGATATAAACCCCATATTTTTATCCTCGATGGCAGCAATACAATACGTGCCTTGCTGTCCCTGCTGTCACTGGGAAAGGACACCGCAAGATTGAACCCAAAGCTAAGCACTTCTCCCATTGCAAGAAAGATCAATCTAATAGGCCAAACCAAACTTATAATTCGAAGAGACTTGAAAAGATATTTAAATCATGCATAAAAGAATTCAGAGAATAATGAAATATTGTTTATAGATAAACTTGATCATAAATCCACAATACATCGAATCTCGACAAACATACCGCAAAAAGAATTACATCGAATAGATCTCCAAGAGAATCGAGGAGAACTTTGTATTCAGATCCAAAGAGAGAGAAGAAGCCATATAGCTAATAACTATGGACCCGAAGGTCTATGGTAAAATACTTACACATCATCGGAGAGGCTATGGTGTTGATGTAGAAACCCTCCGTGATCGATCCCCCCTTCGGCGGAGCGCCGGAAAAGGCCCAAAGATGGGATCTCACGGGTACAGAAGGTTGCGGCGGTGGAAACAGGGTTTCATGGTGCTCCTAGATGTTTTTGGGGTATATGAGTATATATATGAGGAAGAAGTAGGTCGGTGGAGCTGCGAGGGGCCCATGAGGGTGGGGGTGCGCCCAACCTCCTAGGGCGCGCCCTCCTGCCTCGTGGCCTCCTCGCTCCTTTCTTGACGTCCAGTCCAAGTCTCCTGGATCACGTTTGTTCCAAAAATGATCCTCGCGAAGGTTTCATTCCGTTTGGATTCCGTTTGATATTCCTTTTCTGTGAAACACTGAAATAGGCAAAAAACAACAATTTGCATTGGTCTTCGGTTAATAGGTTAGTCCCAAAAATAATATGAAAGTGCATAATAAAGATCATTAAACATCCAAAACATATAATATAATAGCATGGGACAATCAAAAATTATAGATACATTGGAGACGTATCAAGCATCCCCAAGCTTAATTCCTGCTCGTCCTTGAGTAGGTAAATGATAAAAACAGAATTTTTGATGTGGAATGCTACCTAACATAATTTTCAAATTGATTCTCTTTATTGTGGCATGAATGTTCAGATCCGAAAGATTCAAGATAAAAGTTTAATATTGACATAAAAATAATAATACTTCAAGCATACTAACTAAGCAATTATGTCTTTTCAAAATAGCATGGCCAAAGAAAGCTTATCCCTACAAAACCATATAGTTTGGCTATGCTTCATTTTCATCACACAAAAATGCTCTCATCTTGCACAACCCCGATGACAAGCCAAGCAATTGTTTCATACTTTAGTAATCTCAAACTTTTTTCAACTTTCACGCAATACATGAGCGTGAGCCATGTATATAGCACTATGGGTGGAATAGAATATAATGATGGGGGTTATGTGGAGAAGACAAAAAAGGAGAAAGTCTCACATTGACGCGGCTAATCAACGGGCTAGGGAGATTCCCATCAATTGATGTCAATGCAAGGAGTAGGGATTGCCATGCAACGGATGCACTAGAGCTATAAATGTATGAAAGCTTAACAAAAGAAACTAAGTGGGTGTGCATCCAACTTGCTTTCTCACGAAGACCTATGGCATTTGAGGAAGCCCATTGTTGCAATATACAAGCCAAGTTCTATAATGAAAAATTCCCACTAGTATATGAAAGTGACAAAGCAAGAGACTCTCTATCATAAAGATCATGGTGCTACATTGAAGCACAAGTGTGGAAAAAAGGATAGTAGCATTGCCCCTTTTATTTCTTTCTATTTTTTGGGCCTTATTTTTTTGGCCTTTTTTTATTTGGGACAATGCTCTATTAATGATGATCATCACACTTCTATTTATTTACAACTCAATGATTACAACTCGACACTAGAACAAAATATGACTCTATATGAGTGCCTCCGGTGGTGTACCGGGATGGGCAATGAATAAAGAGTGACATGTATGAAAAATTATGCATGGTGGCTTTGCCACAAATACGATGTCAACTACATGATCATGCAAGGCAATATGAAAATTATGAAGCGTGTCATAATAAATGAAGCGGTGGAAAGTTGCATGGCAATATATCTCGGAATGGCTATGGAAATGCCATAATAGGTAGGTATGGTGGCTGTTTTGAGGAAGATATAAGGAGGTTTATGTGTGATAGAGCATATCATATCACGGGGGTTGAATGCACCAGCGAAGTTTGCACCAACTCTCAAGGTGAGAAAGGGCAATGCACGCGGTACCGAAGAGGCTAGCAATGATGGAAAGGTGAGAGTGCGTATAATCCATGGACTCAACATTAGTCATAAAGAACTCACATACTTATTGCAAAAATCTACAAGTCATAAAAAACCAAGCATTAGGTGCATGCTCCTAGGGGGATAGATTGGTAGGAAAAGACCATCGCTCATCCCCGACCGCCACTCATAAGGATGACAATCAAAGAACACCTCATGTTTCAAATTTGTCACACAACGGTCACCACACGTGCATGCTACGGGACTTGCAAACTTCAACACAAGTATTTCTCAAATTCACAAATACTCAACTAGCACGGCTCTAATATTACCATCTTCATATCTCAAAACAATCATCAAGTATCAAACTTCTCATAGTATTCAATGCATTTTTTATAAAAGTTTTTATTATACCCATCTTGGATGCCCATAATATTAGGACTAATTTTATAGCCAAAGCAAACTACCATGCTGTTCTAAAATACTCTCAAAATAATATAAGTGAAGCATGAGAGATCAATAACTTCTACAACATAAAACCACCACCGTGCTCTAAAAAGATATAAGTGAAGCACTAGAGCAAAATTATCTAGCTCAAAAGATATAAGTGAAGCACATAGAGTATTCTAATAAATTATGATTCATGTGTGTCTCTCCTAAAGGTGTGTACAGAAAGGATGATTGTGGTAAACTAAAATTCAAAGACTCAAATCATACAAGACGCTCCAAGCAAAACACATATCATGTGGTGAATAAAAATATAGCCTCAAGTAAAGTTACCGATGGACGAAGACGAAAGAGGGGATACCTTCCGGGGCATCCCCAAGCTTAGGATTTTGGTTGTCCTTGAATTTTACCTTGGGTTGCCTTGGGCATACCCAATCTTAGTCTATTGCCACTCCTTGTTCCAAAATCCATCAAATCTTTACCCAAAAACTTGAAAACTTCACAACACAAAACTCAACAGAAAATCTCATGAGCTCCGTTAGTATAAGAAAACAAACCACCACTTCAAGGTACTGTAATGAACTCATTCTTTATTTATATTGATGGTAAAACTACTGTATTCCAACTTCTCTATGGTTCATACCCCCCGATACTAGCTATAGATTCATCAAAATAAGCAAACAACACACGAAAAACAGAATCTATCAAAAACAGAAGAGTCTGTAGTAATCTGTAGGTTTCGAATACTTATGTAACTCCAAAAATCCTACCAAATTAGTAAGACCTAAATAATTTGTATATTGATCTACTGTAGTTGGAATTGGTAATTTATCGCTCTCTGGTTAAAAATGAAAATTATTCTCGTGAGCGCATACTTTCTGTTTTTTTCAGCAAGATCAAACAACTATCACACAAGAAGATCCTAAAGGCTTTACTTGGCACAAACACTAACTAAAACACAAAAAACACAATCATAACAGAGGATAGATGAATTATTTATCACTAAACAGGAACAAAAATAAAATTGGTTTGCCTCCCAACAAGCGCTATCGTTTAACGCCCCTAGCTAGGCATAAAAGCAAGAATAGATCTAGGTATTATCATCTTTTGTATGAAATTATTCAATAGAACAATTATAACCCTTGGGAGTTTCCTTATTTTTATTAATGATCAAACTCCTAGGCAAGAAATCAAGAAATTCATTTGTAGCAAAAGGTTCCTTAATAATAGCGAAAAAGTTGGGGTGAACACTTATTGATTTGAGATCCGCATTTTCCTTACTAGAAGATTCACCTTTATTTTTAGGCACATACATAAGCTTGGCAACTTTAGTAATAAGAGGATTTGGAGTATTTTTCACGGAAGAAAAGGCAGACCCTAAGTTGGTAATAAGATCCTCAAGTTTATCAGTTCTTGTGCAATCTTGATCTATCTTTTCGTTAACTATGGGTTACTTTTCTTTAAAAAAATCAGAGTAATAACTCCTACCTTAGATCCATATTGGGTAATTTGGTTGTGGATATTTTTATCCAAATTCTCAACCAACTCAATAGTGGCAACTTTGTTTTCAATAATTTCAAGGCTTTGCATCACATGTTCCAAAGTCAAAATAGTTCCATTAACCAAAAGAGGTGGTGGGCCAAACAAATCTAACATAGCATTATAAGAATCAAAAGTATGGATACCCAAGAAATTCCCTCCGGTAATGGTGTCAAGAATATATCTGTTCCAAGGAGTGATGCCTACATAAAAATTGCGAAGAAGAACGGAAGTAGATTGCTTCCTAGTAGATCTATTCTAAGCATTGCAAATTCTATGCCAAGCATCTTTTAGATTTTCTCCTCCCTTTGTTTAAAATTAAGCACTTCATGATCGGGAGTACTAACAATGATAGAAAGACTAACCAAAACGACGAAACAAACGATCTAACACACTGACACACAAGAAGCAAACAGAAAGAGACGGGCGGAAAAGAGGCGAACGGAAAAGAGGGTGAATAAAAAGGCTGAAGTGGGGGAGAGGAAAACGAGAGGCAAATGGAAAATAATGTAATGCGAGGGAGAAGAGTTTGTGATGGGTACTTGGTATGTCTTAACTTGTGCGTAAATCTCCCCGGCAACGGCACCAGAAATCCTTCTTGCTACCTCTTGAGCATGTGTTCGTTTTCCCTTGAAGAGGAAAGGGTGATGCAACAAAGTAGCGTAAATATTTCCCTACGTTTTTTAGAACCAAGGTATCAATCCAGTAGGAGATTACACGCAAGTCCCTCGTACATGCACAAACAATCAAGAACCTTGCAACCAACGCGATAAAGGGGTTGTCAGTCCCTTCACGGCCACTTCCAAAAGTGAGATCTAATAAACATAATAAGATAAATATTTTTGGTATTTTTGTTGTATAGATTGAAAAGTAAAGATTGAAAAATAAATGGCAACAGAAATAGCAAGTTGATAGGAAAATAATATGATGGAGAATAGACCCAGGGGCCATAGGTTTCACTAGTGGCTTATCTCAAGATAGAATATTCTACGGTGGGTGAACAAATTATTGTCGAGCTATCGATAGAAAATCGCATAGTTATGGAATATCTAGGCATGATCATGTATATAGGCTTCACGTCCGTGACAAGTAGAATGAAACAATTCTGCATCTACTACTATTACTCCACACATCGACCGCTATCCATCATGCATCTAGAGTATTAAGTTCATAAGAACAGAGTAACGCATTAGGCAAGATGACATGATGTAGAGGGATAAACTCCAGAAATATGATATAAACCCCATCTTTTTATCCTCGATGGAAACAATACAATATGTGCCTTGCTGCCCCTGCTGTCACTGGGAAAGGACACCGCAAGATTGAACCCAAAGCTAAGCACTTCTCCCATTGCAAGAAAGATCAAACTAGTAGGCCAAACCAAACTGATAATTCGAAGAGACTTGCAAAGATATTTAAATCATGCGTAAAAGAATTCAGAGAAGAATCAAATATTTTTCATAGATAAACTTGATCATAAACCCACAATTTGTCGGATCTCGACAAACACACCGCAAATAGAATTACATCGAATAGATCTCCAAGAGAATCGAGGAGAACTTTCTATTGAGATCCAAAGAGAGAGAAGAAGCCATATAGCTAATAACTACGGACCAGAAGTTCTATGGTAAACTACTCACACATTATCGGAGAGGCTATGGTGTTGATGTAGAAGCCCTCCGTGATCGATTCCCCCTCCGGCGGAGCGCCGGAAAAGTCCCCAAGATGGGATCTCACGGGTACAGAAGGTTGCGGCGGTGGAAATAGGGTTTCGTGGTGCTCCTGGATGTTTTCGGGGTATATGAGTATATATATGAGGAAGAAGTAGGTCGGTGGAGCTGCGAGGGGCCCACGAGGGTGGGGGCACCCCCCCTAGGGTGTGCCCTCCTGCCTCGTGGCCTCCTCGCTTCTTTCTTGACGTCTACTCCAAGTCTCCTGGATCACGTTTGTTCCCAAAATGATCCTCGCGAAGGTTTCATTCTGTTTGATATTCCTTTTCTACGAAACACTGAAATAGGCAAAAAAAATAGCAATTTGCACTGGGCCTTCGGTTAATAGGTTAGTCCCAAAAATAATATAAAAGTGCATAATAAAGCCCATTAAACATCCAACACAGATAATATAATAGCATGGAACAATCAAAAATTGTAGATACGTTGGAGACGTATCACTTCTCGCACGTGTCCCATCGAGCCTGCGAGGTGGACAGGATGCACGCGTCCCGTCGAGCCTGCGCGGCGGACTGCTCGCACACGTCCCGTCGAGCCTGCACGGCGGACTTCTCGCACTCGTCCCGTCTAATTAAACAGCTGCACGCACGCCACCGAGTATTGTTAAATTTTGACACGGTAAATATAATACAACTGTTTGCGATATTAACGTGTCAGCTTTTTGTTTCAAAAAGGACTTCGTTGGCTACTAATGTGTGAGCCTCTTCACAAACTGGATGATTTTTTTTTACCATGGCATATATGTGCCATGTCATGAAACCATGCCAAGTTCCATGTTTTTCGGTGACTTTTTTATTTACTAGGATTTAAAAACCGAGATTCTCATTGTTTCAGGATGATGACAAGTTTGTAATTCATTCTCATTCCTTAAACGAGACCTAAACATGCACCCAATGACACATGTACGATTTCCCACCCATTTTGCTTCACTGGAGCATGTGGTTGTAGTTCAAATTTGAATTATGGACTACATTAAATGCATTGAAAACTTAGTAATTAGTAATATATATAAAATGGCCAAACGAACCCTGAACAGTTTCAAATTTCAGCCCGGCACTCCTGTTATTCTATGTTGCCTGTAGAAAAATAAGTTCAAGGCGAGAAGAGGCATCGATTATCGTTTTGCCCACAAGAGGGGCATGTTTCCCTACCGGAACCATGAGGGTTGCGACAGGCTCCGGTTCGTAAAAGGCTTGTAATATAGATTCACCCAAATTGGACAATTATATATACCATGTAGTGACACCATGCCAAGTTTCATGATTTCCTGGTGAGTTTTGGATATACAGACATTTAAAAACCGAGATTCGCAATGTTTGTGCCCAGGCCAGGACGGCGAGACGGTTGAATTCATTCTCATTCAGACCATGGGACCTAAACATGCACCCCAAGGAAACATGTATGTTTTTTCTATCCATTTTGGTGCACTGGATCAGTTATTTGTAGTTCGGATTTGAATGATCGACATTAAATGCCTAGAAAACTCAATTAATGAATGAAAAAGGTCAAAGAACCCTGAATAATTTCAAAGTTCAGCATGAATCTCTAGTTGTTCCGTGTCGCATGTATAAGAAAATACGAGGCTAGAAGAGGGAGTGATTATCGTTTGGCCCACAAGGGGACACGTTTCCCTATCGAAACCATGAGGGTTCTTGCGACAGGCTCCGGTTTGTAAGAGGTTTGTAATAAAGCTTGGCCCAAATTGGCAATGTTTTACCACGACATATATGTGCCATGACATGACACCTTGCCACCTTTGATGACTTTCTGGTGAGTTTAAGATTTATGGGGACTTAAAAACCAAGATTTGAAATGTTTGAGGAAGAGCCAGGACACCGGTACGGTTGTAATTCATTCCCATTCCTGGCATGAGACCTAAACATGCACCCAAGGACACATGTATAATTTTTCTAGCCATTTTGGTGAACTGGAGCATGTATTTGTAGTTCAAATTTGAATTATGGACATTAAATGCCTAGGAAACTCAATTAGTGGATAAAAAGGACAAGCGAACCCTGAATAAGTTTAAATTTCAGCACGGATATCTTGTGGTTCCATGTTGCCCGTGGAAGAAAATACAAGGCGAAAAGAGGCAGTGATTACGTTTCACCCACAAGGGGAACACGTTTCCCTATCAGAACCACGAGGCTTCTTTGAGAGAAGCTCCAGTTTTTGTAAGAGCTTTGTAATAAAGCTTGGCCCAAATTGGACAATGTTTTAACCATGACATATATGTGCCATGACGTGACACCTTGCCACCTTTGATGACTTTCTGGTGAGTTTAGGATTTATGGGGACTTAAAAACCGAGATTCGAAATGTTTGAGTACGAGCCATGACACCACTACGGTTGTAGTTCGTTCCCATTCCTGGCATGGGACCTAAACATGCACCCAAGGACACATGTATACTTTTTCTAGTCATTTTGGTGAACTGGAGCATGTATTTGTAGTTCATATTTGAAATATGGACATTAAATGCCTAGGAAACTCAATTAGTGTATAAAAAGGCCAAACGAACCCTGAATAAGTTTAAATTTCAGCACGGATATCCTATTGTTCCATGTTGCCCGTAGAAGAAAATACAAGGTGAAAAGTGGCAGTGACTACGTTTCTCCCACAAGGGGGACACGTTTCCCTATCGGAACCATGAGGCTTCTTTGAGAGAAGCTCCGGTTTGTAAGAGGCTTGTAATAAAGCCTGCGCCACAATGGACGAAAAAAATTCCTCGACATATAAGTGCGTTGTCGTGACACCATGGTAGGTTTCATGATTTTTAGCTTAGTTTTGGATTTACGGGGATTTAAAAACCGAGATTCTTCTCACAAAATGTTTTCAAATAGCACATGGTTCACTCATGAAAGCCGATATTCAATGAAAACTTCATGGAAACCATATTTTAAAGTTTCATAAAAATCCAAAAACAAAAATGTGGGATGTTAAGAAGGTGATGTTTTATAGCGACACAAAATTTCAAGTTGAAAAACATTACGAGATGTGAGCTATGAAAAAGACAAATTCCGCCCTGAATAGTGACATTACTATTTGGCACTATTCAACACTGATTTTGTCTTTTTCATAGCTCACATCTCTTAATGTGTTTCAACTTGAAATTTTGTGTGCCAATATAACATCATCCTCTTAACATCCCGTATTTTTTTGAAACTTCAAAACATCTTTATCTCGTGGTTTTCACCGGTTTCCACCGAATGTTGGTTTCCATATGATATCCCCCCCCCCCCCGCTGCGCGTGCGATCTGAGTCATGTGTTCTGACTGGCCAGAACCCAAACCCCACGGATCATACGGGTGCACCGTTGGATGCTCCCAGATCGAACGGCAACCCTGAGCCCTTTTGACAGCATATGCAGTACATGGGTAAGCACTCTGCGCATGCGTCGTGTATCTCATGCTTCCTTCTCTACTAGGTTTTCATTCAAAACAGGCTACCGTTTCTCACCACTCCTCTCATTGGTTTCCCGCCTCTTCTCCCAGATATGCATGATGTATATGTTCATTTAATTCTTATAGTTCATCTCATCCAAAATCAACTAGTTTTGTAAAAAAACTATTTTAAGATTCATGGAATTCTGCATTGTAAAGGTAAAAACAAAAGGTGACAATTCATTTAGAAAAAAAGGTTTGGGAAATTAAGATATGGAAGATTTTAGAGAACAAAGGAGAAGTGCTTGTGTTTAGAGGTTTGTGCATTATGCTTAAGTTCAACCATGGAGTCTTCTAGATTGTGCATGTGGCAGAATCTGGTGGAATGTAGATGATATCCAACGGCCAGTAGTGCTCGGATTTGCCATCTCTGTACCGTCGGATTGGCTTCACCCAACGAGCAACTTTCATAGTCATTCGCACACTATATATGTGTATAGATGTACAGATGTATAGATGTATAGATATAAATAGATGTGTCACATGGTAGAAAAAATAAAGTTTGAGCGCATGCGTGGGACGACCCCCCCCCCCCCCCCCCCCCCCCCCGTTGTCGCCTCGAAGTTGGGAAACTGACATCATAGGTATTGAACCAGGCGTGGAGTCGGGTACGGTGTTCTGTTTGTAATGTACTTGGTGTGGGCCATCGAAGTTGTGCATTTGGGATTTAAACACACCATACACTGATACGTCTCCAATGTATCTATAATTTTTGATTGTTCCATGCTATTATATATTCTGTTTTGGATGTTTAATGGGCTTATTTATACACTTTTATATTATTATTGGGACTAGCCTATTAACCGGAGGCCTAGCCCAAATTGCTGGGGTTTTTTGCCTATTTCAGTGTTTCGCAGAAAAAGAATATCAAATGGAATGAAACCTTCGGGAGCGTGATTTTTGGAACAAACGTGATTCAGAGGACTTGGAGTGGACGTCAAGTAATCAACGAGGATGCCACGAGGCAGGGGGGCGCGCCTACCCCCTGGGCGCGCCCTCCACCCTCGTGGGCCTCTCGTGGCTCCACCGACCTACTTCTTCCTCCTATATATACCTATGTACCCTGAAAACATTAGAGGGAACCACGAAAACCTAATTCCACCACTGCAACCTTCTGTACCCGTGAGATCCCATCTTGGGGCCTTTTCCGGCGCTCCGCCGGAGGGGGCATTTATCATGGAGGGCTTTTACATCAACACTATAGCCTCTCCGATGATGTGTGATTAGTTTACCTCAGACCTTCGGGTCCATAGTTATTAGCTAGATGGCTTCTTCTCTCTCTTTGGATCTCAATACAAAGTTCTCCTTGATTCTCTTGGAGATCTATTCGATGTAATCTTCTTTTGCGGTGTGTTTGTCGAGATCCGATGAATTGTCCGTTTATGATCAAGATTATCTATGAACAATATTCGAATCTTCTCTGAATTCTTTTATGTATGATTGATTATCTTTGCAAGTCTCTTCGAATTATCAGTTTGGTTTGGCCTACTAGATTGATCTTTCTTGCAATGGGAGAAGTGCTTAGCTTTGGGCTCAATCTTGTGGTGCTCGATCCTAGTTACAGTAGGGGAAACGACACATATTGTATTGTTGCCATCGAGGATAAAAAGATGGGGTTTATATCATATTGCATGAGTTTATCCCTCTACATCATGTCATCTTGCTTAAAGTGTTACTCCGTTCTTATGAACTTAATACTCTAGATGCATGCTGGATAGCGGTCGATGTGCGGAGTAATAGTAGTAGATGCAGGCAGGAGTCGGTCTACTTGTCACAGACGTGATGCCTATATACATGATCATACCTAGATATTCTCATTTCTATCAATTGCTCGACAGTAATTTGTTCACCCACCATAATACTTATGCTATCTTGAGAGAAGCCACTGGTGAAACCTATGGCCACGGGGTCTATTCTCCATCATATAAGTTTCCAATCTATTTTATTTTGCAATCTTTACTTTCAACTTATATCATAAAAATACCAAAAATATTTATCTTATTATTATCTCTATCAGATCTCACTCTTGCAAGTGGCCGTGAAGGGATTGACAACCCCTTTATCACGTTGGTTGCGAGGTTCTTATTTGTTTGTGTAGGTATGAGGTGACTCGCGCATGGTCTCCTACTGGATTGATACCTTGGTTCTCAAAAACTAAGGGAAATACTTACGCTGCTTTGCTGCATCACCCTTTCCTCTTCAAGGGAAAACCAACGCATGCTCAAGAGGTAGCAAGAAGGATTTCTGGCGCCGTTGTCGGGGAGATCTACGCCAAGTCAAGACATACCAAGTACCCATGACAACTCTTACCCATCGCATTACATTATTTGCCATTTGCCTCTCATTTTCCTCTCCCCCACTTCACCCTTGCCGTTTTATTCGCCCTCTTTTCCTTTCGCCCTCCCTTTCCGTTTGCTTTTTCTTCGCTTGTTTGCTTGTGTGTTGGATTGCTTGCTTGTCACGGTGGCTCAAGATAATACTAAATTGTGTAACTTTGCCAATACCAACAATAATTATTTTATTAGCACTCCGATTGCTCCTCTTACCGATGTCTAATCTTGTGAAATTAATACTGCTTTGCTGAATCTTGTCATGAAAGATCCGTTTTCTGACCTTCCTAGTGAAGATGCCGCTACCCATCTAAACAACTTTGTTGATTTGTGTGATATGCAAAAGAAGAAAGATGTGGATAATGATATTGTTAATCTTAAGCTATTTCTGTTTTTGCTTAGAGATCGTGCTAAAGCTTGGTTTTCGTCTTTGCCTAAAAATAGTATTGATTCATGGAATAAGTGCAAAGATGCTTTTATCTCTAAGTATTTTCCTCCCGCTAAGATCATCTCTCTTAGAAACGATATTACGATTTTTATGCAACTTGATCGTGATCATGTTGCACAATCTTGGGAGAGGATGAAATTAATGTTACGTAATTGCCCTACACATGGTTTGAATTTATGGATGATTATACAAAAAATTATGCCAGATTGAATTTTGCTTCTAGAAATCTTTTAGATTTGGCCGCGGGAGGAACTTTTATGGAAATCACTTTAGGAGAAGCTACCAAACTCCTAGATAATATTATGGTTAATTATTCTCAATGGCACACTGAAAGATCTACTAGTAAAAAGGTGCATGCCATTGAAGAGATTAATGTTTTGAGTGGAAAGATGGATGAACTTCTGAAATTGTTTGCTAATAAGAGTACTCTTACTGATCCCAATGATATGCCTTTGTCTACTTTAATTGAGAATAATAATGAATCTATGGATGTGAATTCTGTTGGTAGGAACAATTTTGGTAACAACGCGTATAGAGGTAATTTTTCTAGGCCGTTTCCTAGTAATTCCTCTAATAATTATGGTAATTCCTACAACAATTCTTATGGAAATTATAATAAGATGCCCTCTGATTTTGAATCTAGTATTAAAGAATTTATTAGTTCGCAAAAGAGTTTCAATGCTTTGATTGAAGAAAAATTGCTTAAGATTGATGAATTGGCTAGGAACGTGGATAGAATTTCTCTTGATGTTGATTCTTTGAAACTTAGATCTATTCCACCTAAGCATGACATCAATGAGTCTATCAAAGCCATGAGAATTTACATTATGAGTGCAAAGAAAGAACCGCTAGGATGCGTGCTAAGAAAGATTGCTTTGTGAAAGCATGTTCTTCTAGTTTTCACGATAATAAAGATGAAGATGGGACTGGAGATGAGTCAACTTTAGTTAGAAGGCGTTCAAAAAATTCAGAGTTTTTAGATCTTGATGCAAAAATTGGTAAAAGTGGGATTGAAGAGGTTAAAACTTTAGATAGCAATGAACCCACTATCTTGGATTTCAAGGAATTTAATTATGATAATTGCTCTTTGATAGATTGTATTTCCTTGTTGCAATCCGTTCTAAATTCTCCTCATGCTTATAGTCAAAATAAAGCTTTTACTAAACATATCTTTGATGCTTTAATGCAATCTTATGAAGAAAAACTTGAGTCGGAAGTTTCTATCCCTAGAAAACTTTATGATGAGTGGGAACCTACAATTAAAATTAAAATTAAAGATCATGAATGCTATGCTTTGTGTGATTTGTGTCGGAGTAAATAGCTATGGGTAGCCAGGCCGGCTTCCCCTGGCCCTTCTGAAAAAAATACGAGCCCGTCCGGCTCTCTTGAACCCAAGATGTGGGGCCGCCTTCCCCTTGCTGGCCGTCACCCAGGCCGGCTGCCGGAAGGCGGCCCGACTATAGCCCTCACAAAGGAAGCCACGGGAGGGCCGGCTTCGAGAAGCCGGCCGCGAGAAGGCCGACTCCAAGAAGCCGGCTCCCACAAAGCGGTCGAGACCATACCCTCAAAGTTTGCATCCACCTAACGGCGGTGTGGCAGGGCGCGGCTACAGTAAAGCCTGCCACCCCCAAATCCCGGAGCACGACCGGCACAGTGTGCCGTACGGGTGACCATGACCCGTCCGGCGCAACACTGTTGCCATATTGACCTTGATGCCATCCACGATGGGTTGCCAGTACAGCCCACGGGCGGTGGGCCCCTTCGGGCAGAGAGACACCCGAAGGCAGCCACGCCTCCCCCAGTCGGCCCAAGACAGAGCCGGCTCCCCGTAGCCGGCTTGCCGCCTCCCTCGAAGGAGACGCCCCATTAAGGAGACAAGACGCGGTGAGGCTACAGCAACCGCCCGCCGGGCGGCGGCACTGTAGCCACGCCTACCTCGACGAAGCCCACGTCACCAAGATAGAGCAACAGTAACCCGCCGACGACCAGGTCCTGGACAGTGGGGCCTTCCTGTCGACCAAGGGGCCGGCAGCCGGCGGGACCCACCAGTCGGCGGGCCCCAGCAGCCGGCACAGAAGCCGGCGAGCGCAGTCACAGACGGCTGGGCCCCGCACCCAGTCGGATTACCATTGTACCCCCGGGGGGTAGGCCTATATAAACCCCCGGGGCGCCCATGCAAAGGGTTCGTCCCCCAGCTAGTTTTAGACACCTCACAAGGAGAAGAAGCAGGCCAGCCGACCCTTCTTTCTCCTCCCACCGAACAGCTCAAGGAGCATTGTGTAGTTACTTGTCCATCTAGTGATCATGCGGAGACCCCGCAGAGCAGCAGTAGAGGTGTTATCTCCACGGAGAGCCCCGAAGCTGGGTAAGATCCGCTGGCGTGCATGTCTTCGCCTCATCCCGTTTCCAGGCACCGGCGATGTCTTACTGGCTCCCACAATGATAAGCCACCCGTTGGCATATGTCGCACCTACCACCCGACATTTGGCGCCCACTGTGGGGCCAAGTGCACCGTGGTCCGGAGACCTGTTCTGGACAGGAACCCTCTTCCTCCCCAGCGAGCGTAGCCAGCCCGGCACACCCGATGGCGCTTGCCACGACGCGCTGCAAGGCGTCACCAGCATCTGCGCGGCGAGCAGCCTCGCCGATCTCCTCGACGAGACCCTCATCTCCAACGAGCTCGCCTCCGATGCGGGCACCGACCACCTCGCCAACCTCCTTGGTCAACTCCGTGTCTCCAGCGAGCCTGCTGTGGATTTGGAGTCGGTCGGCTCCACTGACCCGATGCCCGTCGACTCCGACACGGCCTCACTCGACACCTTCCCCACCAACGTCGCGATCTACAACGACCCGCTTCCTCGGACCGATGGCTGCGGCACTGTCACCACTGAGGTGATGGTCATCGGCCATGGCGGCACGGTTGATGAGAGCGCCCACGACACCCCGCACGCGGCGGCCCATGACTTGTCCATCCCCCTCCCTGCTGATGCCGACGACGAAGCACTGGAGGCACGCCGCCTCGCTCTCCTCGCGGAGGGCCGGAGGCTGGCTTCCGTGAGACGCCTCACTGAAGCCTACCAGCGCGAAGCTGACCGCGCCGCCTTCGGCACGCCGGCCCCGGGCGGGCCAAGCCGGGCTGGCGTTGTCATCGCCGACACGCTGGGAGTCGACCGCCCAGTCTATGCCACTCCACTCGAGAACTTGCGTGCCGCCCAGGCGGCCGTAGACGAGTTGGACGGATTGGAGGCCGAAGAACTCCCCCACATGACCCGGCGCATCCAACAGCTGATTGATGCAGCCGCACGGTGGCACGAAGCCGACGCCCGTGCGGGAAGCCCTCCCCCGCGCTGAGATCACGGCGCGACGTCCCGGGCACCGACTACGAGCAACACCCACGCGCGGCGCGAGAAAGAGCCAGCGGCCAGCCGAAGCCGGACCCGAATCTCCATCGAGCAAGACGCAGAAGGCCATCCCCGAGCCGTGGAATTGTGGGGCAACCCGCCTCCGCCTCGACCCCGTGGAGAGATATATCCCACTCCGCCGCCTGTGGCGCACCCGACTCACAGCGGCCGACTAGGTCGCCGCGAAGGAGTCGGCGAGAACGACGCCCGCCATCGGATCGACCGCCTGGCGCGATCCCTGGCGCTGGAAGAAGAAGATGATGTCGGCCCGCCTTGTTTCGGCCCCCGCATCCGCGACGAGCCTTTCCCCAAAGGGTTCTCGCTCCCAAGAGGCACGCCCAAGTACAACGGCTCCGTGAAGGCGGAAGATTGGTTGATCGACTACTCCACGGCGGTTAGCATAGCCAACGGCAACCGGCGCGTTGCCGTGAAGTACGTGCCCCTCATGCTGCAAGGCACGGCGCGGACCTGGCTCAACAGCCTCAAGCCTTTCAGCATCAACAGCTGGCTAGATTTCACTGAAGCTTTCATCCACAACTTCACCAGCACCTACAAGCGGGCTCCCAAGCCCAGGCAGCTCTCCTTGTGCGTGCAGGGCCCAGCCGAGTCCACTCGCGACTACCTCACGCGTTGGGCCGAGCTCCGCAATTCTTGCGAGGGGGTGCACGAGGTGCAAGCCATAGAATACTTCACTGCCGGGTGTCGGGAAGGCACCCTCCTCAAGCACAAGCTCCTCTGCTACGAGCCGACTACCCTCGACGAGCTTCTGGACATAGCGGACAAATATGCCACCGCCGACTCTTCGATGAAGACCGAGCTCCGGGTAGACACGTCCGGGAAAGTACTCAACCCGGCGCCCAAGACGCCGGCAGGGGATTCCGGCCGACGCCCACACCCGAACGACCACAAGCGCAAGGGCCCTGCGCCGCCTCCCGCCAGTCGGCAAGTGGCCACGGTCGAAGACGCGCCGCCTGAAGGGCGGCCCGCGCTCAAGAAGCCCAAGGGCGGGCGGTCGACTTGGCAGCCGGCTTTCTCCTACGAGCAAACTCTCGACGCCCCGTGCAAATTCCACAGCGGCGCGAAGCCGTCCAACCACACAACCCGGAAGTGCCATTGGCTCACCCGAATCTCTAAAGGCGAAGGGCTCGCGCCGCCTCCGCCTGCCGGCCCGCCGCCTCCGGTCGCTCGTCCCGCAGTCGGAGCCGTGCACGACGAATTCCCCGACGAGTATGCGACCTACATCATCTTTACAAGCCAGCTCGAAGACCGGCGCGGCAAACGCCGAGAGCACCAGGAAGTCAGCGTGGTCGCTGCCAACCCCGCCGGACACATGCATTGGTCAGAAAAACCCATCAGCTGGAGCCGAGCCGACCACCCAGAGGTGATGCCGTCTCCCGGCTCTTATGCATTGGTCCTGGAAGCCACCCTCGCGACGGACAGACGCGCCGCCCGTTTCTCCTGTGTGCTGATAGACGGCGGGAGCAGCATCAACATCCTGTACCGTGACACCCTGGAGAAGCTAAATGTCAAGACGAAGCAACTCATGCCTACTCAGACAGTGTTCAATGGCATCGTACCCGGCTTGTCCTGCGCCCCCATTGGCAAGATCAAGATTGATGTACTCTTTGGGGACAAGGAGCATTTCCGTCGGGAAGCGATCTGGTTTGAAGTGGTGGACCTGGAGAGCCCCTACCATGTGTTGCTTGGCCGACCTGCCTTGGCCAGGTTCATGGCAGTTCCCCACTATGCATACCTCAAGATGAAGATACCGAGTTCCAAGGGCGTCATCACCATAGCTGGCGATTACAAGAAATCCTCCAAGTGCACTGCCGCCAGCAGCCGGCTGGCCGAGTCCCTTGTGATTGCCGAAGAGAAGAAGATGTTGGACCGGGTCGTGGCCATGGCCGGCAAGCAGCCGAACCTGTCCCCCGACCCCAAGGAGTATGATGCCCAAGGATCTTTCTAGCCGGCCAAAGAAACCAAGAAGATACCCCTTGACCCCGAGCACCCCGAGAGGTTTGCCGTCATCGGGGCAAGCCTGAACAGCAAATAGGAAGGCGAGCTCGCCGATTTCCTCCGTGAGAATCGGGACATCTTTGCATGGTCCCCCAAGGACATGCCGGGAGTTCCAAAGGAATTCGCCGAGCACAAACTACACGTCCGAGAAGACGCAAAACCAGTCAAGCAGCCCCTCCGCCGACTATCAGAGGAAAAGAGAAGGATTGTAGGGGAGGAGATAGCCCGGCTTCTGGCAGCCAGCTTCATTATGGAAGTTTTCTTTCCAGAGTGGCTCGCCAACCCAGTCCTCGTGCTAAAGAAGAACAACAAGTGGCGCATGTGTATAGACTACACAAGCCTCAACAAGGCCTGCCCTAAAGATCCCTTTGCCTGCCGAGGATTGACCAAGTGATAGACTCCACGGCCGGATGCGAGCTGTTGAGTTTCTTGGATGCTTACTCAGGATATCACCAGATAAAGCTAGATCCGGCTGACCGCCTGAAGACCGCCTTCATCACGCCATTTGGAGCCTTCTGCTACCTGACTATGACATTCGGCTTAAGAAATGCCGGTGCCACTTTTCAGCGTTGCATGCAGAAGTGCCTCCTCAAGCAACTCGGCAGAAACGCTCACGTCTACATAGACGACATTGTGGTGAAGACGGAGAAGCGTGGCACCTTGCTGGAAGACCTCAAAGAAACATTTGAGAACCTACGCTGGTTCCAAATCAAGCTCAACCCCGAGAAATACGTGTTCGGAGTGCCAGCCGACCAGCTCCTAGGATTCCTGGTCTCCGAACACGGCATCGAATGCAACCCGGTGAAGATCAAGGCCATCGAGAGAATGGTGATCCCCACCAAGCTTCGAGACATCCAGAAGTTCACCGGATGCTTGGCCTCCTTGAACCGCTTCATCAGCCGGCTCGGAGAGAAAGCTCTCCCCCTCTACCGCCTCATGAAGAAGAGCACTCACTTCGAGTGGAATGACCAGGACGACCAAGCTTTTCACGAGCTGAAGAAGATGCTGGCCACGCCGCCTGTCCTAGCGGCGCCGACTGATAAAGAGCCCATGCTCCTTTACATTGCCGCAACCAGCCGGGTGGTCAGCACCGTCATCGTAGTCCAACGCCCAGAAGAAGGCCGAGCCTAGCCGCTCCAGAGGCCAATGTGCTATTTGAGCGAGGTGTTGTCCGCCTCAAAGAAGAACTACCCGCACTACCAGAAGATGTGTTACGGCGTGTACTTCACCGCCAAGAAGCTGAAGCCCTACTTTCAAGAGCATCCCATCATGGTCGTATGCACCACCCCGCTGGCCGAGATCATAGGCAGCCGGGATGCATCCGGCCGAGTGGCAAAATGGGCCATCGAGCTGGCCCCCTACACGATCTTCTACCAGCCCCGCACCGCCATCAAGTCCCAAGCACTGGCCGACTTCCTCGTCGACTGGGCCGAGACCCAATACCTGCCACCGGCTCCCGACTCCACCCATTGGCGCATGCACTTCGACGGGTCCAAGATGCGCACCGGCTTGGGAGCCGGCGTCATCCTTACCTCTCCCAAAGGCGACAAGCTCAGATACACGCTAAAGATTCACTTTGCCGCCTCCAACAATGTAGCCGAGTACGAGGCGCTCATACACGGGCTCCGGCTTGCCAAGGAACTCGGCATTCGCCGGATCCTATGTTATGGCGACTCGGACTTGGTGGTTCAGAAATCATCCGACGACTGGGACGCCAAGGACGCAAATATGGCAAGCTACCGCTTCCTGGTTCAGCAACTCAGTGGATACTTTGAAGGATGCGAGTTCCTCCACGTACCGCAAGCCGACAACGAGCCAGCCGATGCCCTGGCTCGAATAGGCTCCACTCGGCAAGCAATACCAATCGGCGTCGCTCTACGACGCCTCCTCAAGCCGTCCATCAAGCCGTCTCCAGAGTCTTATTCCATCTTCGTATCGCTTGACCCCGACGTGGCCGGGTCCGGCTCGAAGAACCAAGCTGGCGACCCAGGGACTTCCGCAGTCGGCCCGGGGACTTCGGTAGCCGGCTCGGGGACTGCCACACCCGGCTCGGGGACTGCAGTAGTCGGCCCGGGGACTGCACCAACACAACAGCCGGCGGCCGACTCTAGCATTTCACCACCCAGCCCGCCCACCCTGGTGGCAGTAGCCACATTGGCAATAGGAGAAGTCGCGGCTCCATCATGGGCTCAGTCCATCCTCAACTTCCTAGTAAACCAAGATCTGCCGGCTGACGAAACAGAGGCAAGACAAGTCCAACGCCGAGCCGGAGCATACACAATCATCAACAAAGAGCTCGTCAAGCGCAATGTCACTGGAGTCCTCCAACGATGCGTCGAGCAAGAGAAGGGCATTGCAATCCTCAGAGACATCCACTAAGGAGAATGCGACCACCATGCGGCTTCAAGATCACTCGTCGCCAAAGCTTTCCACCATGGTTTATTTTGGCCGACTGCTTTGGATGACGCCAAAGAATTGGTTAAATATTGCAAAGGGTGCCAACTCTTCAGCTCCAAGCAACACATGCCGGCTTCGGCACTCAAGACCATTCCCCTCACCTGGCCCTTCGCCGTTTGGGGACTGGACATGGTGGGCCCATTCAAGACGGCGCGCGGCGGCATGACGCATTTGCTCGTCGCCGTGGACAAATTCACCAAGTGGATTGAGGCAAAGCCGATCAAGAAGCTGAATGGGCCGACTGCCGTGACATTCATCACAGATATAACAACTCGGTACGGCGTGCCACACAACATCATCACCGACAATGGCACGAATTTTGCCAAAGGAGCCTTGGCACGTTTCTGCGCAATGCAAGGTATCCGGCTGGACTTAGCGTCCGTCGCCCACCCACAGTCAAACGGCCAGGTCGAGCAAGCCAACGGCCTCATCCTCTCCGGCATCAAGCCCCGACTGGTCGTACCACTGGAGCGTTCAGCCGGCTGTTGGCTCGACGAGCTGCCGGCTGTCCTCTGGAGTCAGCGCACTACCCCAAACAAGTCAACCGGCTTCACTCCTTTCTTCCTCGTGTACCGTGCCGAGGCGATCATCCCAACCGACATCGAGTTCGACTCGCCCCGGGTAACCATGTACATGGAGGCGGAGGCCAAGGAAGCACGAGAAGATGGCGTCGACCTGCTGGAAGAAGGCCGGCTGTTAGCCCTCAGCCGGTCTGCCATCTACCAGCCGGGTTTGCGCCGCTACCACAGCCGGAAGGTCAGACCAAGATCCTTCCAAGAGGGCGACCTTGTGCTCCGGCTGATCCAGCGAACAGCCGGCCAGCACAAGCTCTCGGCCCCTTGGGAGGGCCCCTTTGTCATCAGCAGAGCTTTAGGCAACGACTCCTACTACCTAATCGACGCACAGAAACCCAAGGCACGCAAGAGAGACGACTCCGGCAAGGAGTCGGAACGACCATGGAACGCCAACCTCCTTCGAAGATTTTACAGTTGAAATGCAGTATGCATCACGCTAACTTTTGTACTGAGTACGAGACAATAGGCCCCCCGAGGAGGGCTCGGGGACTGCCATCTTTTATTTATGAATGAAGAGTATCATGCTTATGACCTTGTCATTTCATTTACTTGTTCCGTCCGGCACCGGGTTCGACTAGTCGGCCTGGGGACTGGCCGACTGGAGTTATATTAGAAGTCCTACCCGCGGTCAGAAAAGTAGTGTGCCGACACCCAAGCTCAGCTCTTGCCAAAGTCGCAGTTCGAAGAATCGGCTGTCCGGCTGGCAAGAGTTAAGAGCAGGAAAGGATGCCCACACGAAAAATGGCTAGGGACTAACGGACTAATATAACGAAAGCGGGTTTGCCTCCTACCACCGACCGACTACCAGAGTAGCCGGCCGGCCGGTTTCCATTCACTTCACTTCAATCCAAGAAAGCTCGAGTACTTGCCTCCCCAAAGAGGGAAGGCGACAAAGGAAAAAGCCTCAGGATAAAAAGCATACGCGAATGGAAACCAAGCATGCACACAATAATATTTACATAAAAGACCTCCAAGAGGCCAGCATTCAACATAGTTTGGATACACCCACAGTGGGTGGAACCGCAAAAGCTTAATAAAAATTGTTCAAAAGGCAACAAGCAGGAAAAACAAGGACGGCAGATTAAGCCGGCGGAGTGACCGACGAGCCGGGCTGGTCGGTGGAGACGGTTGTGCCGGCTAAAGGAGTGGCCGGCTGGCGAACCTCGGCTTGATCACCGCCTCCTGCAGAGGGCGCGCTTGCGCGCGCCTCGTTGCTGGAGGCACGGTCAGCCTGAGGCCGGCCGGTTGTTCCACCGGCCGGCTCGACGTCTTCACCATCCTCTTCTTCGTCGTCTTCGCCTTTGTCGCTGGAGGCGATCTCCTCCGCTGAGTCCTCGCCCACCGCCGGGTTCAGCCCGAACCACTCCTCCTGCTGGGCAACGCCGTCATCGTTGATTTTAGGCGCAAAAACGCTGATGTCGGTGCACTCGGCGATCGTCGAAGCACGCTGAGCGATAGCCGGCCGCACCTCCTCCAGCTCCGCGCCGGCCTCCAGCCGCCAAGTGCGCAGCTGGTCCAGGTTCAGCCCTGGGTACCAGGCTCGGACGAACTCCAACGCCCGCCCGGCTCCAAGCCGGGCCGTCGACGCCTTCCAAGCTTCAAAGCGACCGACTGCAACCTCTAGCCAGTTGGCAGTCCGGCTCGGGGTGCGGGGGATCGTCTCGCCGGGCCAGAGGGCGGCCAACACCTGCGCTCCGGCATGTTGGAGGCGGCGAAGCATACGATGAGCCGGCTGCAGCCGCGCTTGGACCGCCAAGAGCTGCTCCTCAGGCGTCTGATTCGTGTCCGGCGCGATGTTGACCCCCGCTTGACGACGCGCCTTCCAAGCTTCAAAGCGACCGACGGAGTAGCCGGGAAAGTAGTCTGCATAGAGAACAGGAAGAAGCACAAGTCAGAGCAAAAACCAGGCGGCCAGGGGCAGGAGAGGAGCGAGGAAGGCGGCTTACCATCGACCAAGTCCTCGATGCGGCCGAAGCCTTCATCCAGCGCTTGCCGGGTCTCAGCCCAGCCTGCCGCCTCAGTCTCGAACTCTGCCTTCAGGGCGGCTTCGCTATCCTGCGCTTTCTTCAGGTCCGCCTTGTGGCTCTCCTCCTGGTCAACCAGCTTCTTGGTCAGGCTGTCACACTCCTGGACCAAGGCAGTGTACTCAGCATCCTTGGTGTGAAGGGCGGCCTGCGCTTTGCTGAGCTCCCTCCTCAAGTTGGCGTTGGCCCCTGAAAGCACGAAAGACAAAAAGAAAAAAGCCGATGAGGAAAAAGTCATCAGGGAAGATCCGACCCGGCTGCTCAGCAGCCGGCCCGAATCTCGGGGACTACACCCAGTGGGTGCGCTCACGGGCCCCCACAGGAGACAAACAAGATCAAGTACTTACTTCGGCTGTTGACCAGGTCTTCGGTCTTCCGACCCAACTCCTGAGCCTGAGAGTTGAAGGCGGCAGCACGGGAGTTATGATACTCCTGGAAGATCAAACAGGAGGCGAGAATAAGGTAATCGTCAAGGAAGATCCGACCCGACTGCTCAGCAGTCGGCCCGAATCTCGGGGACTACACCCAGTGGGTGCACTGACGCGCCCCCACGGAAGAAATCAAGAGAACAAAGCGACTGAGGATAAAAGACTCACCCGGATGGCGGCCCGCGTCGAAAGGAACTCCTGGGTGTATTGCTGCAGCAAGGCGGCCTGGGCTTTAAGCCGGCTCCGGACCTCTTGGGCCGCCACGTTCAGCTCACCCGTCCCCCCGCTGGGAGTCCACTCGGACGTAGCGGTGCTGGCCGCCTCCAGGGCCTCCGCCGACTGGCCGACGCCCGCAACTCGGCGCGGCTCCGGCACAGCGGTGCCTCCTCCTACGCGCCGGCGCGTTACCGGCTGCACCTCAAGGCCGATTCCGACCTCCGGCTCGCCCCCGGCCGGCTCCTCTGGCGCCGCTGATGATTGGCCGCCTTGGCCCGCTCCGGTTGGCGCTGCCGGCAGCGCCCTCTCCGCGAAGACCACGGAGTCCTCCCTCCTCTCCATCAGTGGAGGGTCTTGGCCGATTTCCTCCGCCAGGGGCAACGGGGTGTCAGGGGCCACGGCTCGGCGGGGAATGGCGAGCAGCGGAGGCTGGTTATGCGAGCCCTCCGCCTCCGTCTCCGTAGCCACCACCTCCGCTTGGGCCATGGCTGCCGCGTCGGCCTGCTCCTTCGCCGCCTGGGCGGCCGCTTGTTTCGCCGCCTCCCGATCCTCCCGCGCCTCACGGGCGTTCCGCTCCGTGGCCTCCCTGAGGTCGGCACAAGGGTCCACGCGGCGGGAGCCTGAAGACCCTCCAGTCGGCCCAACTACGGAGCCGCCCGGACCCCGCTCAAGGGAAAGCGGCGCCCTGTCCAGCGAGCGAGGAAAGGTTAGGAAGAGTGTTCAACAGAAGAGAACAATGAAAAGCACGTGTCCAAGCAATCGATGACTTACGCTGAGACCGCCTGAGGCTGCTTCACCGCCTTGCGGAAGCGGGCCGCCTTCGCGGCCGCCTCATCTCGTTTGGTCGCCGCGGTGGAGGCCTTGGACTTCTTCGGCCGGCTGCCGAAGAGGATTGACGCGGCCCGGCGCTTTTGTGCACCGCCGCTGACAGCTGGCGCGGTGGACGAGCCCGCGCCTTGATGGTTAGGCGCCGGCTGGCGGCGCGGGCGACTTCGACTTCGGCATCATCCGGCCAGTCCTCGAAGCCGGCAGTAAGCCCCGTGCCTTCGGGCTCGTCGTTGTCCCCCACGACGGCGTCTTCCATGGCGGCCGCTCCCAAATCCGGGTCGTCGACGTCATCCACCGTGCGGTCGGGGACGTATTGGCGCTCTATCCCTGCTGCCCCGTTCGTCGGCGGAAGGAGGGGGTTCTGCTAAGGAGAACCGACTGATCAGAAGCCGGCCATCATGAGGCCGGCTACCAACAAAAAGAAGAAAGAGAGGAAAAATTACCACGGGCGGACGGTTGGCGCGAGAATATGGCGCCTTGCCATATCGCCAGTCCTCGGCGAGCTTGCAATTAGAGATATAATTCACCATGTACGACACCTCCGAATGAGGTATCTCCCTGGTGCTTAGCCGGCTTGGGTCGAAGCGGCCGCTCATCTGACACATCATGTGGGGCTAGCTTTGGAGAGGAAGTAGCCGGCGCTCCACGAAGGCGGCCACCAAGTCGGCCTCGGTCAGGCCTTCCGACTAGATCATCACCCGAAGCCGAGAGACGGCTGCGTTCCCGGCCTGAGACAGTGACCTGGACCGGAAACTCCATGAGGGTTGCCTCCCAGCCGGCGGGCCGGCTACGTAAGCCGGCAGGTTGACGTGGTCTCCTTGCTGGGCGACGTTCTTCACGTAGAAGTACAACTTCTGCCAGATCTTCACCGACTAGATCAGGGGGATGGACGGGAACGGGTTGTTATCGCCCGACCTCCTCATGGCGATGTAGGCCCCGCAGGGGGCGGGCACGCCTGCGATGATGGTGCCGAGTTTGCTCTGGAAGAATTCCCCCCAGAGCTCCAGCGTGGGGAGCACCCCCAAGAAACCTTCGCAGAGAGAGACAAAGGCCGACGGCAGCATCACCGCGTTGGGCGTGAGGTGATGCGGCTGAAGATTGTAGAATTCGAGGAAGGAGCGCAGGAACCCGCTCGCCGGAAGGCCGAAGCCGTGCAGGAAGTGCGAGCGGAAGACGACCCGCTCGCCCTCCTCCGGTGCCGGCGAAATCTCCCTCTCCGGCGCCAGGCGGACCCGCACGAGGTTGGCGTCGGGTAGGCGCCGAGTCCGGCGGAGGAACTCAACGTGGTCCTCATGGACGTTGGAGCCGTCCCACGAGCTCGACAGCGCCATGGGAGCGAGACGAAGTGGCGGCGCGGCGGCGCTGAGACGGGAAGCTGCGGCAGCAACGAGAGGAAGAAGGAAGACGAGGGGGCGGAGTGAGAGAGAGCGTGCGAACCTCTGTCTCTCCCCCTCCTCCCCCTACTTATAGGCTTGCGTGGCGGAGCCGAGGAGGCGTGGCATGGGGAAACGTGGGGATCGACTATGCCCACTCCCCCACGTCCAGCATTTATTGCGCCCCAACGGCGAAATAAAATCGCCATGGGGAGGCGAGGGGTCCACCTGGGCCGCAGAAGATCAGTGCTCGGGCCGAGGCCTAGGAGTGGCGGGCCCGGGCCTGCGGCGGCGTCCCGTCGCGCGCGTGCACTGGCAGGGTTTCGCTGGCACGTGGCCCGCGGGAGGGCCCACAGTCAGCACGCGGGTCAACCACGTTCCCACCTGCAAGACACAGAGCTCTTCGAAATCGGCATACACCAGCAAAGCCGGCTCCTCAGGGTAGGAAGCTGACCAAGCTTCTCGTCCCTCTGTCCGCCTCGAAGCTCGATCAGCTTCGGGGACTACTGTCGGAGTAAATAGCCATGGGTAGCCAGGCCGGCTTCCCCTGGCCCTTCTGAAAAAATTACGAGCCCGTCCGGCTCTTAAGAACCCAAGACGTGGGGCCGCCTTCCCCTTGGTGGCCGTCACCCAGGCCGGCTGCCAGAAGGCGGCCCGACTTTAGCCCTTGCAAAGGAAGCCACGGGAGGGCCGGCTTCGAGAAGCCGGCCGCGAGAAGGCCGACTCCAAGAAGCCGGCTCCCACAAAGCGGTCGGGACCGTACCCTCAAAGTTTGCATCCACCTAACGGCGATGTGACAGGGCGCGGCTACAGTAAAGCCTGCCACCCCAGAGCACGACCCGCACAGTGCGCCGTACGGGTGACCATGACCCGTCCGGCGCAACACTGTTGCCATGTTGACCCTGATGCCATCCACGATGGGCTGCCAGTACGGCCCACGGGCGGTGGGCCCCTTCGGGCAGAGAGACACCCGAAGGCGGCCACGTCTCCCCTAGTCGGCCCAAGACAGAGCCGGCTCCCCGCAGCCGGCTTGCCGCCTCCCTCGAAGGAGATGCCCCATTAAGGAGACAAGACGCGGTGAGGCTACAGCAATCGCCCGCCGGGCGGCGGCACTGTAGCCACGCCTACCTCGACGAAGCCCACGTCACCAAGATAGAGCAACAGTAACCCGCCGACGACCAGGTCCTGGACAGTGGGGCCTTCCTGTCGACCAAGGGGCCGGCAGCCGGCGGGACCCACCAGTCGGCGGGCCCCAGCAGCCGGCGCAGAAGCCGGCGAGCGCAGTCACAGACGGCTGGGCCCCGCGCCCAGTCGGATTACCATTGTACCCCTGGGGGTAGGCCTATATAAACCCCCCGGGGCGCCCATGCAAAGGGTTCGACCCCCAGCTAGTTTTAGACACCTCACAAGGAGAAGAAGCAGGCCAGCTGACCCTTCTTTCTCCTCCCACCGAATAGCTCAAGGAGCATTGTGTAGTTACTTGTCCATCTAGTGATCATGCGGAGACCCCGCAGAGCAGCAGTAGGGGTGTTATCTCCACGGAGAGCCCCGAAGCTGGGTAAGATCCGCTGGCGTGCATGTCTTCGCCTCATCCCGTTTCCAGGCACCGGCGATGTCTTACTGGCTCCCACAATGATAAGCCACCCGTTGGCATATGTCGCACCTACCACCCGACAATTTGGGTGCTAGTGTTTCCACGATCCCAAAAACTTTGTGTGATTTGCTAGGTTTCCGTGAATTTGATGATTGTTCTTTAAACTTGCACCTTGCGGATTCCACTATTAAGAAACCTATGGGAAAAATTAATGATGTTCTTATTGTTGCAAATAGGAATTATGTGCCTGTATATTTCATTGTTCTTGATGTAGATTGCAATCCTTCATGTCCTATTATTCTTGGTAGACCTTTCCTTAGAACGATTGGTGCAATTATTGATATGAAGGAAGGGAATATTAGATTCCAATTTCCGTTAAGGAAAAGCATGGAACACTTCCCTAGAAAGAAAATTAAATTACCATATGAATCTATTATGAGAGCCACTTATGGATTGCCTACCAAAGATGGCAATACCTAGATCTATCCTCGCTTTTATGCCTAGCTAGGGGCGTTAAACGATAGCGCTTGTTGGGAGGCAACCCAATTTTATTTTTATTCCTTGCTATTCGTTCCTGTTTAGTAATAAATAATTTATCTATCCTCTATTTTGGTTGTGTTTTTTGTGTTTAATTAGTGTTTGTGCCAAGTAGAACCGCTGGGAAGACTTGGGGAAAGACTTTTTGATCTTGCTGTAAAAAACAGAAACTTTAGCGCTCACGAGAATTTCTGCCATTTTTATTGGAGAGTGATATTTAGTTAATTATTTTTGAATATGATTAATATATAAATTCCTCACGTACATAAATTTATTTTAGAATTTTTTGGGTTCCAGAAGTTTGCGTTAGTTATAGATTACTACAAACTGTTCTGTTTTTGACAGATTCTGTTTTTTGTGTGTTGTTTGCTTATTTTGATGAATCTATGGCTAGTAATGGAGTTTATAAACCATAGAAAAGTTGTAATACAGTAGGTTTAACACCAATATAAATAAAGAATGAGTTCATTACAGTACCTTGAAGTGGTGTTTTGTTTTCTTTAGCTAACGGAGCTCACGAGACTTTCTGTTAAGTTTTGTGTTGTGAAGTTTTCAAGTTTTGGGTAAAGATTTGATGGATTATGGAACAAGGAGTGGCAAGAGCCTAAGCTTGGGGATTCCCAAGGCACCCCAAGGTAAAATCCAAGGACACAAAAAAGCCTAAGCTTGGGGATGCCCCGGAAGGCATCCCCTCTTTTGTCTTCGTTCATCGGTAACTTTACTTGGAGCTATATTTTTATTCACCACATGATATGTGTTTTGCATGGAGCGTCTTGTATGATTTGAGTCTTTGATTTTTAGTTTAAAAAAATCATCCTTGCTGTACACACCTTTTGAGAGAGACACACATGAATCGGAATTTATTAGAATACTCTATGTGCTTCACTTATATCTTTTGAGCTATATAGTTTTTGCTCTAGTGCTTCACTTTTATCTTTTAGAGCACGGTGGTGGTTTTATTTTATAGAAATAATTGATCTCTCATGATTCACTTATATTATTTTGAGATTCCTTTAGAACAGCATGGTAATTTGCTTTTAGGCATAATAAAAACTTTCATATAAGTGCATTGAATACTATGAGAAGTTTGATACTTGATAATTGTTTTGAGATATGGAGATGGTGATATTAGAGTCATGCTAGTTGAGTAGTTGTGAATTTGAGAAATACTTGTGTTGAAGTTTGTGATTCCCATAGCATGCACGTCTGGTGAACCGTTATGTGATGAAGTCGGAGCATGATTTATTTATTGATTGTCTTCCTTATGAGTGGCAGTTGGGGACGGGCAATGATCATTTCCTACCAATCTATCCCCCTAGGAGCATGCGCGTAGTACTTTGTTTCGATAACTAATAGATTTTTGCAATAAGTACGTGAGTTGTTTATGACTAATGTTGAGTCCATGAATTATACGCACCCTCACCCTTCCACATTTGCTAGCCTCTCTATTACCGCGCACTTTTCGCCGGTATCATACACCCACCATATACCTTCCTTAAAACAGCCACCATACCTACCTATTATGGCATTTCCATATCCATTCCGAAATATATTGCCATGCTACTTTCCACCGTTCCGTTTGTTATGACACGCTTCATCATTGTCATATTGCCATGCATGATCATGTAGTTGACATCGTATTTGTGGCAAAGCCACCTTTCATATTTTTTTCCATACATGTCACTCTTGATTCATTGCATATCCCGGTACACCACCGGAGGCATTCACATAGAGTCATATTTTGTTCTAAGTATTGAGTTGTAATTCTTGAGTTGTAAGTAAAAAAGAAGTGTGATGATCATCATTATTAGAGCATTGTCCCAGTTAGGAAAGGATGATGGAGACTATGATACCCCCACAAGTCGGGATGAGACTCCGGACGAACAAAAAGGAGAAAAGAGGCCAAAAGAAAAAAAGAAAGAAGGCCCAAATAAAAAAGAGAGAAGGGACAATGTTACTATCCTTTTTCCACACTTGTGCTTCAAAGTAGCACCATGATCTTCATGATAGAGAGTCTCCTATGTTTTCACTTTCATAAACTAGTGGGAATTTTACATTATAGAACTTTGGCTTTTATATTCCAATGATGGGCTTCCTCAAATTGCCCTAGGTCTTCGTGAGCAAGCAAGTTGGATGCACACCCACTTAGTTTCTTTTGTTGAGCTTTCATACAATTATAGCTCTAGTGCATCCGTTGCATGGCAATCCCTACTCACTCATATTGATATCTATTTATGGGCATCTCCATAACCTGTTGATACGCCTAGTTGATGTGAGACTATCTTCTCCTTTTTGTCTTCTCCACAACCACCATTCTATTCCACCTATAGTGCTATGTCCATGGCTCACGCTCATGTATTGCGTGAAAGTTGAAAAAGTTTGAGAACATCAAAAGTATGAAACAATTGCTTGGCTTGTCATTGGGGTTGTGCATGATTTAATATTTTGTGTGATGAAGATAGAGCATAGCCAGACTATATGATTTTGTAGGGATAACTTTCTTTGGCCATGTTATTTTGAGAAGACATGATTGCTTAGTTAGTATGCTTGAAGTATTATCAGGCCCGTCAATGAGGGGGAGCGAGGTGAGCGACCTCATAGGGCCCCCAAAATCATGGGGCCCCCATCGAGAGAAAAACCGCTTTGTGTATGATGCCTCCTTCCGCTGAAAGATCGCTAGAAAAACCAGAAAACTAACATATGTTTCTTTGAGGAAAAACTATGTGTGTTAACTAGATTTACGTGGTGAGAAAATCGCTTCGTGTATGATGCCTCCTTTATACGGGGCATCCGGGCTGCTAGTTATAGAGGCCCAAAAAACATATACTTACAAACAAGAAAAGAAGGTTAGAATATTTCACAAAAAAAGAAGAAGGTTAGAGGCCTAGTAGCACGATCAGAAGACTGGATACAAATCCCTCGATTCTAGTGATTGCAACCGAACAGGCAGCGAACTGCCATCTCCGTCTCGCGACCGGCGATCCGGGATTGACGAAGCACCAGACCCTCGCCCTACGCGTGGCCCTAGCAGTCGTGTCGGCGCCGGCGTAGTCACCTCTGATCCAATACATTGCTGATCATCTTACCGCGTGAAGATGCAACAGTATGGACTGCGGATCCATTGGTTGCTTCAATTAGGATTGAGGAACACATCAGGCCAAACTACAGACTATGTTCTAATCTCCAAAAGCAAGGTTCTTTTGCAATTCATTTTCTTTGTTTTGAATGATCTAGTCATCTAGCGATCGATGCTATTAGAAACTAATTAGATTCTGTTTGATTAATAGTCACTTATAATTTGTTAGGTTTTGTTTCTAAATCTTCATCATGTCTACTAGAATTAGGAAGCATACATATGGTTCTGCAAAGCGTAAGGTACATGTGAAGATTTTATTTCAAGAAATACTAGACGGATGCTCCTTTTTGGTAAAACATGAGGTATGTTCATTGCTTTGCAATCCCTTCACCTTTTTAGCATTAGAGATTGATATATGCCTAAATAAGGTACAAATAAAACAGACTCAAAATTATATAACGAAGTGAGAGTATGATGTACGCATACTAATACTTATGTTACGTGAATTATTCGAAATTTTGGGCCACAATTTGGTTTTCGCCAGGGGCCCTGAATTTTTGGAGACGGCCCTGAGTATTATTATTTTTATGTCAATATTAAACTTTTATCTTGAATCTTTCGGATCTGAAAATTCATGCCACAATAAAGGAAATTGCATTGAGAAATATGTTAGGAAGCATTCCAGATCAAAAATTCTGTTTTAAACATTTACCTACTCGAGGACGAGCAGGAATTAAGTTTGGGGATTCTTGGTACGTCTCCAACATATCTATAATTTTTGATTGTTTCATGCTATTATATATTCTGTTTTGGATGTTTAATGGGCTTATTTATACACTTTTATATTATTTTTGGGACTAACCTATTAACCGGAGGCCCAGCCCAAATTGCTGTTTTTTTGCCTATTTCAGTGTTTCGCAGAAAAAGAATATCAAATGGAGTCCAAACGGAATGAAACCTTCGGGAGCGTGATTTTGGAACAAACATGATCTGGAGGACTTGGAGTGGACGTCAAGCAATCAACGAGGAGGCCACGAGGCAGGGGGACGCGCCTACCCCCCTGGGCGCGCCCTCCACCCTCATGGGCCCCTCGTGGCTCCACCGACCTACTTCTTCCTCCTATATATACCTACGTACCCTGAAAACATCAAAGGGCACCACGAAAACCTAATTCCACTGCCGCAACCTTCTGTACCCGTGAGATCCCATCTTGGGGCCTTTTCCGGCGCTCCGCCAGAGGGGGCATTGATCACGGAGGGCTTCTACATCAACACCATAGCCTCTCCGATGATGTGTGAGTAGTTTACCTCAAACCTTCGGGTCCATAGTTATTAGCTAGATGGCTTCTTCTCTCTCTTTGGATCTCAATACAAAGTTCTCCTCGATTCTCTTGGAGATCTATTCGATGTAATCTTCTTTTGCGGTGTGTTTGTCGAGATCCGATGAATTGTGGGTTTATGATCAAGATTATCTATGAAAAATATTTGAATCTTCTCTGAATTCTTTTATGTGTGATTGGGTATCTTTGTAAGTCTCTTCGAATTATCAGTTTGGTTTGGCCTACTAGATTGACTTTCTTGCAATGGGAGAAGTACTTAGATTTGGGTTCAATCTTGCGGTGCTCGATACTAGTGACAGTAGGGGAAACGACACGTATCGTATTGCTGCCATCGAGGATAAAAAGATGGGGTTTATATCATATTGCATGAGTTTATCCCTCTACATCATGTCATCTTGCTTAAAGCTTTACTCCGTTCTTATGAACTTAATACTCTAGATGCATGCTGGATAGCGGTCGATGTGTGGAGTAATAGTAGTAGATGCAGGCAAGAGTCGGTCTACTTGCCACAGACGTGATGCCTATATACATGATCATACCTAGATATTCTCATAATTATTCGGTTTTCTATCAATTGCTCGACAGTAATTTGTTCACCCATCGTAATTCTTATGCTATCTTGAGAGAAGCCACTAGTGAAACCTATGGCCCCCGGGTCTATTCTCCATCATATAAGTTTCCAATCTATTTTACTTTGCAATCTTTACTTTCAACTTATATCATAAAAATACCAAAAATATTTATCTTATTATTATCTCTATCAGATCTCACTCTTGCAAGTGGCCGTGAAGGGATTGACAACCCCTTTATCGTGTTGGTTGCGAGGTTCTTATTTGTTTGTGTAGGTACGAGGTGACTCGCGCGTGGTCTCCTACTGGATTGATACCTTGGTTCTCAAAAACTGAGGGAAATACTTACGCTGCTTTGTTGCATCACACTTTCCTCTTCAAGGGAAAACCAACGCATGCTCAAGAGGTAGCATACACCATCGTACCCATACATATTTTCGAGCCGCATGCAGTGTATACGGGGTCTTCTGATCGACCATGTCTCCCTTGTGCGGTTTTTTGTGACGACACGGATATCTGTGGGCTCCCTTAGTGTATATATATCATCCCTTTAACCGATAATGAGGGGTATGTGTTGGCCATGAATGGTTTCCTCCTAGTTCATGTCAGGGCCGGTCACCATCAAATGTCGGTCAACCAAAGCTTGAGCTCATGCGTTGTCAGGATTCCCTCCCAGATGCTCATTGCTGGGTTCAACCTACATCAAACCCTGCATACGTATCTCGTCCTTAACTACCTTGCCTTCATGGTTGTTGTCTGTATCAAGAGGTAGGCACCACATCCAAATTGTACATTATTCTATATTGAAAACACACATCACCCCTTCCCAACGTACATCATTTTGGGCCGCATGCAAGAGGTGCTGGTTTTGTGGTCCCTCTCGTGCGATGTTTATGATGGTTTAATCTATTGGCCCAAGCGGTTTATCGACAACAACAACTGTCATTTGACCAAACAAAAGATTCATTGGTCCGTCTTATGGTAGGTCATGGCGACATGCATGTATAACCAAAGTATCGATCATTACGTGCATCCGCCCCGCTGACACGAAGTGGGAGGTGGTGTGCCAAGCATGCTAGCTAGGTACGACATTATGTCATTATATATATCCTAGCTAGGTGGTTGTTAGGGTGCATTCGGGTTTGCGAGGCAGGTGCCACCAAATTTATGCATTTTGTATTTAAAGTTTTAAACATCCCCAATATTCGTACATATATTTGGCCACTCCCAGGTGGTTCTTGACTTCTGGACCCTCTCATCGATCTTCAATGACGCGCCCAACCGTGGCCCCGCGGGGTCAAAGTTGTGCATTGGAATTTTGAACATCACATACCACCCTTTTCACTCATATATATTTGGGCCACATGCTGGTATGGCTGTCTTTTGACCCTCCCTAATGTTATTTTTTGCCGCAAAGACCCTGATGATCCTCAACGGACACGGGGTATAATATCTAAACCGTGTGCGATACAAGTGCGATGTGAATCACCACGACCATGCAAGCGCAAGCAAATTAAGGTGGAGGTACTGGCTCAACCGTGTGCGATGCAAGTGCGCTGAAATCACCACGACCGCGCAAGTGCGAGCAAAGGGTGGAGGTACTAGCTCAACCGTGTGCGATGCAAGTGCGCTGAAATCACCACAACCGCGCAAGCGCGAGCAAAGGGTGGAGGTACTGGCTTAACCGTGTGCGATGCAAGTGCGCTCTAAAACCACCACCCGTGGAAGCTAAATGCAGGTAAGTTTATTTGGAAAATAGGATGAACCGTGTGCGATAGACCAGCTATCTAGAAATATAAAAACAAACTACCCGCCTTGAGTATTGCAAAAATCGACGGATCCGCGCCACTTTTCCTTATTATCATACACGCATATTGTTATTGGACCATGCGTGATCTTGGGCACTCCCGCCCCGCATCAATTCCTTTACCCAAATTTTAGTAGCTGTCGTACTTCAACCGTCGCCCACACTCCTCCAGCACCAACCTTATAGTAAAATTTTAGCAGCCGAGGCATTAGAACCGTCGTCCTCCCTCGTCCACCACCATCTCCACCCACCATTAGTAAATTTTCAGTAGCCGTTGAGTATCCTCAAACACCACCACCCCCCCTCCATAGTTCCCCACCCGCCCCCTCCCCCCTTCGAACCCTAGCTCGCGGCCGCCGCCAACCCTGCCGGTCTTCCTGTTCCTCCTAGCTTAGATAATAAAGTTCAGCTTATCCAGCGATTCCCATACCGTCGCCCCACTACCCTGAGTTTTTAGATGAGGCCTGCGATGTCCCTCCCCACCAGATCCACATCCCTTGCTCCAGAATGTCGCAGCCTAAGCTCGACCATGTATCCCGGGAGCCCTACGAGCATTCGGCCAAGAAGAGGTTTATCATAGCCTCGCCGGTGGACGTTGGCGAGGTGGCCGCCGTTCGCCCCAACCTGTCGATCCCAGAGCAACACGTCACCGTGGAAGTCGGCGAAGACGTTGACTACATTTCCATGTCGAAGGCTTCATGTCAGCGGGCTAGCGTATTACTGTATCTCGGGAAAGCTGGCTACGACATCAAGCTCGTCCACACCGATGGCTTCACGCGGGCCATGTCATAGGTTAAGTGGTCCATCCCACACCCCTCTGGTTCAACCATTGCCGATCTCTTCGACGGCCCTGCCGCTGATCTCCTCCGCCAAGCGGTCAAGGATTTGCAAGCTTTAAACGCCATCGAGCCAATTTTGTCACTTCTGAAGGACACGTTCTACGGCGGCGGCTTGGGATCCTCAATTGCCAAGTCAGATCTCATCGGCCACGACCACGACCACGAGGAGGGCACCCATGAAGGTTCTTCCAAGGTGAAACAGCCCATCTGTGACATCAGAGAGCGCACTGATGTCTACTACAGAACCTTCTTCTTGTAGACATTGTTGGGCCTCCAAGTGCAGAGGTTTGTAGGATAGTAGCAAATTTCCCTCAAGTGGATGACCTAAGGTTTATCAATCCGTAGGAGGCGTAGGATGAAGATGGTCTCTCTCAAGCAACCCTGCAACCAAATAACAAAGAGTCTCTTGTGTCCCCAAGACACCCAATACAATGGTAAATTGTATAGGTGCACTAGTTCGGTGAAGAGATGGTGATACAAGTGGTATATGGATAGTAGATAAAGGTTTTTGTAATCTGAAAATATAAAAACAGCAAGGTAACTAATGATAAAAGTGAGGTAGACGGTATTGCAATGCGTGGAAATAAGGCCTAGGGTTCATACTTTCGCTAGTGCAAGTCCTCTCAACAATAATAACATAATTGGATCACATAACTATCCCTCAACATGCAACAAAGAGTCACTCCAAAGTCACTAATAGTGGAGAACGAACAAAGAGATTATGGTAGGGTACGAAAAAACCTCAAAGTTATTCTTTCCAATCAATCCGTTGGGCTATACCTATAAGTGTCACAAACATCCCTAGAGTTCGTACTAGAATAACACCTTAAGACACAAATCAACCAAAACCCTAATGTCACCTAGATACTCCAATGTCACCTCAAGTATCCATGGGTATGATTATACGATATGCATCACACAATCTCAGATTCATCTATTCAACCAACACATAGAACCTCAAAGAGTGCCCCAAAGTTCTACCGAAGAATCACGATGAAAACGTGTGCCAACCCCTATGCATAGGTTCATGGGCGGAACCCGCAAGTTGATCACCAAAACATACAACAAGTGAATCACGTGGTATCCCATTATCACCACAGATACGCACGGCAAGACATACATCAAGTGTTCTCAAATCTTTAAAGACTCAATCCGATAAGCTAGCTTCAAAGGGGAAACTCAATCCATTACAAGAGAGTAGAGGGGGGAGAAAACATCATAGGATCCAAATATAATAGCAAAGCTCACGATACATCAAGATCGCATCACCTCAAGAACACGAGAGAGAGAGAGAGAGATCAAACACATAGCTACTGGTACATACCCTCAGCCCCGAGGGAGAACTACTCCCTCCTCGTCATGGAGAGCACCGGGATGATGAAGATGGCCACCGGAGAGGGGTTGCCCCCTCCGGCAGGGTGCCGGAACGGGTCTAGATTGGTTTTCGGTGGCTACGGAGGCTTCTGGCAGCGGAACTCCCGATCTATTCTGTTCTGGAAGTTTTAGGATACGTGGGTATATATGGGTGAAAGGAGTACGTCGGTGGACCGAAGGGGTGGCCACGAGGCAGGGGGGCGCGCCCCAGGGGGGTGGGAGCGCCCCTACCCTCGTGAGCTCCTCCTTCATCTTCTGCCGTAGGGTCCAAGTCTATCCGGTAGGTTTCCTTCCAAAAATAACTTCTCCAGTTGATTTCGTTCCGTTTCGACTCCGTTTGATATTCCTTTTCTTCGAAACACTGAAAATAGGCATAAAACAACAAATCTGGGCTGGGCCTCCGGTTAATAGGTTACTCCCAAAAATAATATAAAAGTGGAAAATAAAGCCCAATATTGCCCAAAACAGTAGATAATATAGCATGGAGCAATCAAAAATTATAGATACGTTGGAGACGTATCAAGCATCCCCAAGCTTAATTCCTGCTCGTCCTCAAGTAGGTAAATGATAAAAAAATAATTTTTGATGTGGAATGCTAGTTGGCATAATTTCAGTGTAATTCTTCTTACTTGTGATCTGAATATTCAGATCCGAAAGATTCAAGACAAAAGTTCATATTGACATAAAAATAATAATACTTCAAGCAAACTAATAAAGCAATTATGTCTTCTCAAAATAACATGGCCAAAGAAAGTTATCCCTAGAAAATCATATAGTCTGGCTATGCTCTATCTTCACCACACAAAGTATTTAAATCATGCACAACCCCGATGACAAGCCAAGAAATTGTTTCATACTTTTGACATTCTCAAAACTTTTTCAATCTTCACGCAATACATGAGCATGAGCCATGTATATAGCACTATATGTGGAATAGAAGGGTGGTTGTGGAGAAGACAAAAAGGGAGAAGATAGTCTCACATCAACTAGGCGTATCAACGGGCTATGGAGATGCCCATCAATAGATATCAATGTGAGTGAGTAGGGATTGCCATGCAACGGATGCACTAGAGCTATAAGTGTATGAAAGCTCAACAAAAGAAACTAGTGGGTGTGCATCCAACTCGCTTGCTCACGAAGACCTAGGGCATTTTGAGGAAGCCCATCATTGGAATATACAAGCCAAGTTCTATAATGAAAGATTCCCACTAGTATATGAAAGTGACAACATAGGAGACTCTCTATCATGAAGATCATGGTGCTACTTTGAAGAACAAGTGTGGTAAAAGGATAGTAGCATTGCCCCTTCTCTCTTTTTCTCTCATTTTTTTATTTTTTTATTTTTTATTTGGGCCTTCTCTTTTTTTATGGCCTCTTTTTTTATTTGGGCTTCTTTGGCCTCTTTTTTTTCGTCTGGAGTCTCATCCCGACTTGTGGGGGAATCATAGTCTCCATCATCCTTTCCTCACTGGGACAATGCTCTAATAATGATGATCATCACACTTTTATTTACTTACAACTCAAGAATTACAACTCGATACTTAGAACAAGATATGACTCTATATGAATGCCTCCGGCGGTGTACCGGGATGTGCAATGATGCATGAGTGACATGTATGAAAGAATTATGAACGGTGGCTTTGCCACAAATACGATGTCAACTACATGATCATGCAAAGCAATATGACAATGATGAAGCGTGTCATAATAAACGGAACGGTGGAAAGTTGCATGGCAATATATCTCGGAATGGCTATGGAAATGCCATAATAGGTAGGTATGGTGGCTGTTTTGAGGAAGGTATATGGTGGGTTTATGGTACTGGTGAAAGTTGTGCGGTACTAGAGAGGCTAGCAATGGTGGAAGGGTGAGAGTGCGTATAATCCATGGACTCAACATTAGTCGTAAAGAACTCACATACTTATTGCAAAAATCTATTAGTTATCGAAACAAAGTATTACGCGCATGCTCCTAGGGGGTAGATTGGTAGGAAAAGACCATCGCTCATCCCCGACCGCCACTCATAAGGAAGGCAATCAATAAATAAATCATGCTTCGACTTCATCACATAACGATTCACCATACCTGCATGCTACGGGAATCACAAACTTCAACACAAGTATTTCTCAAATTCACAACTACTCAACTAGCATGACTCTAATATTACCATCCTCATATCTCAAAACAATCATCAAGTATCAAACTTCTCTTAGTATTCAACACACTCATAAGAGAATTTTATTATTCTTGAATACCTAGCATATTAGGATTTTAAGCAAATTACCATGCTATTTAAGACTCTCAAAATAATCTAAGTGAAGCATGAGAGTTCATTTCTTTCTTCAAAATAAAACTACCACCATGCTCTAAAAGATATAAGTGAAGCACTAGAGCAAATGACACACTACTCCGAAAGATGTAAGTGAAGATCAATGAGTAGTCGAATAATTATGCAACTATGCGAAGACTCTCTCTCATTTAATAATTTCAGATCTTGATAATTTATTCAAACAGCAAGCAAAGCAAAATAAAATGACATTCTAATAATGGCAAACATCATGTGAAGAAGCGAAACTTAGGATCAACCGAAACTAACCGATAGTTGTTGAAGAAGAAAGGTGGGATGCCAACCGGGCATCCCCAAGCTTAGACGCTTGAGACTTCTTGAAATATTATCTTGGGGTGCCTTGGGCATCCCCAAGCTTGAGCTTTTGTGTCTCCTTAATTCCTCTCATATCACGGTCTCCCTAAATCTCAAAAGCTTCATCCACACAAAACTCAACAAGGACTCATGAGATAAGTTAGTATAAACCATTGCAAAAACCTTATCATACTCTACTGTAGCTAATCACTAAAATTATTATTCAACATTGCATACTAAATTCCTCTGCATATTTAATAGTCGTACACTCAAATAGAATCATTAAAGAAGCAAACATATGCAAACAATGCAAACATAACAGCAATCTGCCTAAACAGGATAGTCTGTAAAGAATGCAGCAACATCCATACTTCCCTAGCTCCAAAAATTATGAAAAAAAATTACCACTGTAGTAAATTTATCATAGCTTAATATTCAAAATGTTTCAACATTTTATCACATTCTGACTTTTCTAGGGAATTATTGCAACAGCGGTAAACTTTCTGTTTTCAAACAGTAACATGTATACTTGTAACATAGGCATAGTAAAGACTATCAATGCCACTTTTATTGAAATAAAAGGTGCAAAACATTGTTCTAAATAACAGAAAGACAATCCTAAGAAAATGAATTGACGCTCCAAGAAAAACACATATCATGTGGTGAATAAAAATATAGCTCCAAGTAAAGTTACCGATGAACGAAGACGAAAGAGGGGATGCCTTCCGGGGCATCCCCAAGTTTAGGCTCTTGGCTATCCTTGAATATTACCTTGGGGTGCCTTGGGAATCCCCAAGCTTAGGCTCTTGCCACTCCTTATTCCACAATCCATCGAATCTTTACCCAAAACTTGAAAACTTCACAACACAAAACTTAACAGAAAACTCGTAAGCTCCGTTAGTATAAGAAAATAAATCACCACTTCAAGGTACTGTAATGAACTCATTATTTATTTATATTGGTGTTATAACTTATACTGTAGGATCTAGAAGTAGATGTGTCTAGAGGGGGGGATTAGACACTAAATGCTAAATTTGCAATTTTTAAGCTTTTTCGGTTTAAGTGGAGTTTAGACATAATTTCAGCATTCACAATACATATCAAGCAAGTATGCAAAGAGTGTATAGGCAGCGGAAAGTAAAGCATGCAACTTGAAAGAATGTAAAGGGAAGGGTTTGGAGAATTCAAACGCAATTGGAGACACGGATGTTTTTCCCGTGGTTCGGATAGGTGGTGCTATCCTACATCCACGTTGATGGAGACTTCAACCCACGAAGGGTAACGGTTGCGCGAGTCCACGGAGGGCTCCACCCACGAAGGGTCCACGAAGAAGCAACCTTGTCTATCCCACCATGGCCATCACCCACGAAGGACTTGCCTCACTAGCGGGTAGATCTTCACGAAGTAGGCGATCTCCTTGCCCTTACAAACTCCTTGGTTCAACTCCACAATCTTGTCGGAGGCTCCCAAGTGACACTTAGCCAATCTAGGAGACACCACTCTCCAAGAAGTAACAAATGGTGTGTTGATGATGAACTCCTTGCTCTTGTGCTTCAAATGATAGTCTCCCCAACACTCAACTCTCTCTCATAGGATTTGGATCTGGTGGAAAGAAGATTTGAGTGGAAAGCAACCTGGGGAAGGCTAGAGATCAAGATTCATATGGTAGGAATGGAATATCTTGATCTCAACACATGAGTAGGTGGTTCTTTCTCAGAACATATGAGTTGGAATGGTGTATGTGTTCTGATGGCTCTATCTCTCGAGTGAAGAGGAGGTGGAGGGGTATTTATAGCCCCCACACAAAAACTAACCGTTACACACAATTTACCAATCTCGGTGGGACCGAATCAGAAAACTCGGTCGGACCGAAATAGTAAACCTAGTGACCGTTAGTGATTTTGGTGGGACCGACTGGAACAACTCGGTGGGACCGATGTGCTAGGGTTAGGGAAAATCCAAAACTCGGTTTGACCGATTACTCAAACTCGGTGGGACCGATTTGGGTAATAAGTGAAACAGAGAGTTGGCCAAGCAAACTCGGTGGGACCGATTGCATATCTCGGTGGGACCGAAGATATTGTAACAGGTAACAGAGAGTTTGCAAGCCCATCTCGGTGAGACCGAGATCCGTATCGGTAGGACCGAATTGCTAGGGTTTGGCAGTGGCAAATGACAAGTGAAACTCGGTGGCGCCGGATAGAAAGAACCGGTAGGACCGAGTTTGGCTTAGGGTTTAGGTCATATGAGGATGTGGGAAAGTAGCTGAGGATTTTGGAGCATATCATTAAGCACTTTGAGCAAGAGGCTCATTATCAACACCTCATCCCTTCTTGATAGTATTGGCTTTCCTATGGACTCAATGTGATCTTGGATCACTAAAAGTGTAAAATGAAGAGTCCTGAGCTTGAAGCTTTAGCCAATCCTTTGTCCTTAGCATCTTGAAGGAGTTCCCACAATCTTTAGTCCATGCCACTCCATTGTTGAACTTATCTGAAACATGCTAGATGAAAACGTTAGTCCAACAAGAGATATGTTGACATTAATTACCAAAACCACCTGGAGAGCACTTGTGCTTTCAATCTCCCCCTTTTTGGTAATTGATGACAACATACATCAAAGCTTTAGATGAAGATATAAAGACTAGCAAATAAAGCTTTGGAAGGACATGTAATAAGCATAGGCTCCCCCTACATGTATGCACTCATGTGAATGTGAAAAATAGAGACATGTGAGAGCATAACAATGACAGAGTGGGCAATGTCTTACATGTATCTTGGTCATATGAATCAGAGCAAAATATTTGTTAAGGAAAATACCTTCATGCTCATGAGTCCTTCTTGCAAACAGTATGTACATAAGCAAGAATTCCTCATACTCATGATTTTGATGCATATACTTACCTTGTAGTCTTTGGTTGGCTTAGGATGTAATGAACCTGCACAAACAAGGTTAGATAACACAGGTACACCTACTAACCAGAGCAAACAAAAGAAACCACAAGAATACCAAGACTGGGATGACATGTAGAGAGTAAGTACTAGGTACTACATTGAATTCAACATGTCCCCAAGAGTAAAGATATGCAATGAATCGGACTGATTTCTTTCCCTTTAGGTGTCTTGCTCCCCCTGAATCTTACATGGGATATTGGGAGAAGATAGGGAACAGAAAACCAGAGCTAAAAGATACAAATGAATATGTCTTTCCCCCTAAAAAGACATGTGACATCTCTCCTCTTGAACATCAAGCATCTGGGATCCTTGAGTATTTTCTCTCCCCCTAGAGATCTCTTTCTCCCCCTTAATACATTATCTGGGACATCTGGGATCCTTGAGACTTTCTCTCCCCCTTTAGTGCTTTGATGTGATCTCTCTCTCCCCGAAGATAAGCTTTGATTTGATCTCTCTCTCCCCCTTTGACATCAATTTCCAAGAAGGTTTTTCTGGAATCCGTCGAATAGGTTTGGTCCTTGAGACTCATCATAAAGCAAAGAATAAAATTGGGATGCTTGTAGAGGACAAGATTCATTGAGTGGAGCTGGATCAGAGGAAATATAGATTATGTGACAAACTGTTTTTCCTGTAGCGAAATCGGTGGCACCGAGTGGTATGTTTCGGTGGTACCGAAGGGATTCGGTTAGACCGAAAATTACAAATCGGTGAAGCCGAGTTCATTACAAAGAAGGCACTTGTCAGCTCAGCTCACTGGTCAAATAAGATCTCACAAAGATTTGCAATGAATTAAATGCAGAAAATGCAGAACAAAAAGAAAGAAGAAGCTGAAAGATCTAGATGAAGTTTTTTTTTTGTTGTTGTTTTTTTTAAAAAGAGAAGGAAACAAATAAACAAGCATGAGACAAATGCAATAACACAGAAAAGAACACAAGAGAACTTCATCTAGAGTTGGGCGGTGACATAGTCACCTATGTTAGAGTATATTGACTTAGGAGTCAAGTGAGAATACTTGATCGTAGGTCATACTCATCATTTAAGCTCAGAATGGGGTTACCATTTTTCGTTTAAGCATCTTGATGTATTCACATCTTGTTGAGTTGCTTTGACTCATGTCTTGGAGTAAAGCTTCTCTAAGATGGAATAACATACCTTGGGTGGTGGTGTGGTTCTTGCTCATGTAGTTGAACTTGTGTGGGTGCTCAAGGTTGATGTAGCTCATCAAAAGTTGGGAGCACCACTTGGAGTGTGAGTTCATCTACCTACATGGGTTAGTTCTTGCAAGGAAGAGCACTTGTGTATCCAAAAATGACAGTCATGAAGCTTAACATAGAATTTGTCGAGGGATATGTTTGAATGACTTTGTGCCTCCTTGTCTTCAACCACCTTTGTGTAGAGACTTGGTGATGTAGAGATCGCTCAAGATGTGAGTGTGTTTCAATCTCATAGAATTAGATTCAACCAAGCACCTACATGGGTTAGACAACATGCAAGGTACAAATATATCCAAGACATAAGATATTCATCATAAGAGATATATCATGGATTAGTCATAAGCTCATGTCTTGCATATATCTAATGGAGTTCCTACTCCACGTTTGAAGCATCAATGATGTTCAATTCTCCTCTAAACCTGCAAAACACTTTCTCATCAAGTGGTTTAGTGAATATATCCGCTAATTGCTTATCAGTGCGAACATGCTTAAGATTAATGTCACCCTTAGCAACATGATCTCGAATGAAATGATGACGAACTTCAATATGCTTAGTTCGAGAATGTTGTACAGGATTATGACCAATTTTAATAGCACTTTCATTGTCACAAAGCAGTGGAACATGTTTCACATAGATTCCATAATCTTTAAGAGTTTGGGTCATCCAAAGTAATTGAGCACAACATGAACCAGCGGCAATGTATTCTGCTTCGGCGGTGGATAAGGATACCGAGTTTTGTTTCTTGGAGGACGAAGACACAAGAGATCTACCAAGAAATTGAAAAGTACCCGAAGTGGACTTCCTATCGACCTTGTCTCCAGCATAATCCGAGTCGGAATAGCCAACAAGATCAAAAGAAGACCTCTTAGGATACCAAATGCCAAAGTTTGGTGTATGAATTAAGTATCTCACTATTCTTTTTACAGCCTTAAGATGACATTCTTTAGGGGCAGCTTGATATCGTGCACACATGCACACACTTAGCATAATATCGGGACATGAAGCACATAGGTATAGCAATGAACCAATCATAGAGCGATAAACTTTTTGATCAACCGGTTCACCACCTTTGGTCAAATCATTATGTCCACTAGTGGGCATGGGCGTAGACATACCTTTGCATTCTTGCATATTGAACTTCTTGAATAAGTCCTTGGTGTACTTCGTTTGAGAGACAAATGTACCTTCCTTAGTTTGCTTGATTTGCAAACCGAGAAAGAATTTGAGTTTACTCATCATAGACATCTCAAACTTATCTGACATTAGCTTTCCAAACTTTTCACTAAAGAGAGGGTTAGTTGAACCAAATATGATATCATCAACATAAATTTGGCATACAAATAGTTCTCCATTAACCCTTTTAGTAAAAAGAGTAGAATCAATTTTACCAATTTCGAAACCACTTGCAATAAGGAACTTGGTCAAGCATTTATACCATGCTCTAGGAGCTTGTTTAAGACCATAAAGAGCTTTGTGAAGTTTGTAAACATGATTTGGTTTCTTAGGATTGATAAAACTAGGAGGTTGTTTAACATAAACTTCCTCTTCTATTTCGCCATTTAGAAAAGCACTTTTAATGTCCATTTGGTACAAGGTGATATTATAGTGATTAGCATAGGCAAGTAAGATGCGAATGGACTCAAGTCTAGCAACGGGAGCATATGTCTCACCATAGTCCATACCTTCGACTTGTGTGTATCCTTGGGTGACGAGACGTGCTTTGTTGCGAACCACTTGTCCATCTTCATCTTGCTTGTTGCGAAACACCCATTTAGTACCAATGATGTTGTGGTTGTTGTCGGGCTTCTCAACCAATGTCCAAACTTGGTTTCTCTCAAAGTTGTGTAGCTCTTCATGCATAGCGTTTATCCAATCCGGATCTTCCAATGCTTCTTCAACCTTCATAGGTTCAATGCTAGAGATGAATGAATAATTTTCACAAAAGTTAGCTAAACGAGTTTTTGAGCGAGTGATTCTCCCGGTGTGTATATCATTGAGGATTTGCTCGACGGGATGATCTTTGGCGATTCTTGCTCAAACTCGTGAGAGCTTTTGCTTGGGTCTTTGTTGAGCATCTTCTTCATCTTGTTCTTCTTCTTGGCCTTCTTCATTGTTGACGTTGTCATTCTCTTGTCGTGGTGGAGAAGGAGGTTGTTGATGTTCGTCTTGATGTACTTCCTTGTCTTCTTCATCTTGGCGTGTCCCACTTATGGATGCCTCCGTGTTGAATCTTGGTTCACCCTGTCGTGAAGTAGAAGCTTCCACTTGGACGGATGACGTACTCTCCTTCACCTCCGTTGGACGAACTTTGCCAATGGACAAGTCTTGGATTGCTTTTGAAGGGTCTTTGTCTCCTACATCAATTGGCAATTGCTCTACTTGCGAGCCATTAGATTCATCAAACTTCACATCTACCATCTCTTCAACCTTTCGGGTGAAGTTGTTGTAGACACGGTAAGTGTGAGAGTTTGATCCATAACCGAGTAGGAAACCTTCATGAGATTTAGGAGCAAACTTTGAACGACGATGCTTATCAAGAATGTAGCACTTTGAGCCGAATACTCGAAAGTATCCAACTTGGGGTTTTTTACCAGTGAGGAGCTCGTATGCCGTCTTGCCGAGTAGCTTGTGAAGATACAAGCGATTTGTTGCGTGACAAGCTGTCTCAACCGCCTCTGCCCAAAAGTGCTTCGGCGTCTTGTATTCATCAAGCATCGTTCTTGCCATTTCGATGAGCGTCCGGTTCTTCCTCTCAACAACTCCGTTTTGTTGAGGTGTGTATGTAGCTGAGAACTCGTGTGAAATACCTTCCTCGTCAAGAAAGGTATCCACATTTGCGTTCTTGAGCTCCGTTCCGTTGTCACTTCGAACCTTCTTGATCTTCATGTCAAACTGATTTTGGGCCTTCCTAGCGAAGTTTTTGAAGATCTTCTGGACCTGCGACTTGTCATTGAGAAAGAACACCCACGTAAATCTTGAAAAATCATCAACTATAACTAGACCAAAAGAATTTCCACCGAGACTCTTGTAGGCGTTGGGACCAAAAAGATCCATATGAAGTATCTCGAGTGGTCTCCTTGTGGTCATGATATTCTTCACGGGATGCCTTCCTCCAACCTGTTTACCTACTTGACAAGCACTGCAAAGTCTATCCTTATCAAATATGACATCGTTAACTCCAAGGATATGATTTCCTTTAATAAGCTTGTCAAGGTTTCTCATGCCAACGTGACCTAGTCGTCTATGCCACAACCAACCTTTTGAGGATTTAGCAATAAAGCAAGTTTTAGGTTGTGCCTTTTCAGAGAAATCGACAATGTAAAGATCACCTCTACGCATACCGGTAAAGACCATTTTATGATTGTCTCGACAAAACACTTGGCAATCTACCTTAGTAAATAGAACATTCAAACCAAAATCAGCAAGTCTAGATACTGAAAGTAAGTTGTAGCCGAGAGATTCAACGAGCATGACATTTTGAATGGAGCTATCATGTGAGATGGCCACCTTACCAAGGCCAACCACTTTACCCTTTGAATTATCACCAAAGGTGACATATTTCCGAGGGTCGTCATTTTCAGCAAGCTCACGGAACATCTCTTCATCTCCAGTCATATGATCAGTACATCCACTATCAAGAGCCCATTCCTTTCCTCCTGACACATATCCCCGAAGATTTGCCGTAAGACCAAAATGTCTCATTGCATCATCAAGATCGAAGTCGCTATCATCATCATCAACATAGTATCCATGTTCACCATGATCTTGTGACTTATCATTTCCTAGAGAGGGTAATTCATTAGATAAATGATCATCAAGGTGGTCACTTTTATGAATTTTTATAGCTTCGAATATGATATCATTAATGATTCCAACATCTCCTTTAGCATGCTTGAGATTGGTAAGTTCAAATAGACAATTACCAAAACTAGGATCACTAGAGTTCATCTTACTCAAGGCAATAGATTTATGGAGAATTTCATCCAAATTTTTCAAGGAATGATCGGGAAATCGTTCCTCAAGAAATTTCCATATAGTATAGGCACAATTAAGAGTAGGCAAATTAGCAATCAAATTTTTGGGCAATCCTCTAATGATGAGCTCAATAGTTCTAAGATTGCGAATCATGTCAATATCTTCATCTAGGGTAGGATGCAAAGGATCAATATGAGGTGCACAAGGGCTAGCAATATACTTGTTTAAATGATATTGATTGAGGATTACAAGCATCTCATTTTTCCACTCATGAAAATACTCTCCATCAAGAATAGGCACTCCATGTCTAAGACTCCCTAAAGTAGACACATCCATCTTCCTTCAATGGTGATTAAACCAAGGCAATGGAGACCAAAGCTCTGATACCACTTGTAGGATCTAGAAGTAGATGTGTCTAGAGGGGGGGATTAGACACTAAATGCTAAAGTTGCAATTTTTAAGCTTTTTCGGTTTAAGTGGAGTTTAGGCATAATTTCAGCATTCACAATACATATCAAGCAAGTATGCAAAGAGTGTATAGGCAGCGGAAAGTAAAGCATGCAACTTGCAAGAATGTAAAGGGAAGGGTTTGGAGAATTCAAACGCAATTGGAGACACGGATGTTTTTCCCGTGGTTCGGATAGGTGGTGCTATCCTACATCCACGTTGATGGAGACTTCAACCCACGAAGGGTAACGGTTGCGCGAGTCCACGGAGGGCTCCACCCACGAAGGGTCCACGAAGAAGCAACCTTGTCTATCCCACCATGGCCATCACCCACGAAGGACTTGCCTCACTAGCGGTAGATCTTCACGAAGTAGGCGATCTCCTTGCCCTTACAAACTCCTTGGTTCAACTCCACAATCTTGTCGGAGGCTCCCAAGTGACACCTAGCCAATCTAGGAGACACCACTCTCCAAGAAGTAACAAATGGTGTGTTGATGATGAACTCCTTGCTCTTGTGCTTCAAATGATAGTCTCCCCAACACTCAACTCTCTCTCATAGGATTTGGATCTGGTGGAAAGAAGATTTGAGTGGAAAGCAACCTGGGGAAGGCTAGAGATCAAGATTCATATGGTAGGAATGGAATATCTTGATCTCAACACATGAGTAGGTGGTTCTTTATCAGAACTTATGAGTTGGAATGGTGTATGTGTTCTGATGGCTCTATCTCTCGAGTGAAGAGGAGGTGGAGGGGTATTTATAGCCCCCACACAAAAACTAACCATTACACACAATTTACCAATCTCGGTGGGACCGAATCAGAAAACTCGGTCGGACCGAAATAGTAAACCTAGTGACCGTTAGTGATTTCGGTGGGACCGACTGGAACAACTCGGTGGGACCGATGTGCTAGGGTTAGGGAAAATCCAAAACTCGGTTTGACCGATTACTCAAACTCGGTGGGACCGATTTGGGTAATAAGTGAAACAGAGAGTTGGCCAAGCAAACTCGGTGGGACCGATTGCATATCTCGGTGGGACCGAAGATATTGTAACAGGTAACAGAGAGTTTGCAAGCCCATCTCGGTGAGACCGAGATCCGTATCAGTAGGACCGAATTGCTAGTGTTTGGGAGTGGCAAATGACAAGTGAAACTCGGTGGCGCTGGATAGAAAGAATAGGTAGGACCGAGTTTGTCTTAGGCTTTAGGTCATATGAGGATGTGGGAAAGTAGCTGAGGATTTTGGAGCATATCATTAAGCACTTTGAGCAAGAGGCTCATTATCAACACCTCATCCCTTCTTGATAGTATTGGCTTTCCTATGGACTCAATGTGATCTTGGATCACTAGAAGTGTAAAATGAAGAGTCCTGAGCTTGAAGCTTTAGCCAATCCTTTGTCCTTAGCATCTTGAAGGAGTTCCCACAATCTTTAGTCCATGCCACTCCATTGTTGAACTTATCTGAAACATGCTAGATGAAAACGTTAGTCCAACAAGAGATATGTTGACATTAATTACCAAAACCACCTGGAGAGCACTTGTGCTTTCATATACCTACTGTATTCCAACATCTCTATGGTTTATAAACTAATTTACTAGCCATAGATTCATCAAAATAAGCAAACAACACACGCAAAACAGAATCTGTCAAAAACAGAACAATCTGTAGTAATCTGGACCAAACGTATACTTCTGGAACTCATAAAATTCTCAAATAAATTGCTGGACCTGAGTAATTTATCTATTAATCATTTGAAATAAGAATTAACTAAATATCACTCTCCAAATAAAAATGGCAGCAATTCTCGTGAGCGCTAAAGTTTCTGTTTTTTACAGCATGATCGCAAAGACTTTCCCCAAGTCTTCCCAACGGTTCTACTTGGCACAAACACTAATTAAACACATAAAACCACATCTAAACAGAGGCTATATGGATTATTTATTACTAAAAAGTAACAAAAAGCAAGGAACAAAAATAAAATTGGGTTGCCTCCCAACAAGCGCTATCGTTTAACGCCCCTAGCTAGGCATGATGATTTCAATGATGCTCATATAAAGGATAAGAATTGAAACATAAATAGAGCATCGTGAAGAATATGACTATCACATTTAAGCCTAACATACTTCATATTCATAGGGATTTTGTGAGCAAACAACTTGTGGGAACAATAATCAACTAGCATAGGAGGGTAAAACAAGCATAACTTCAAAACTTTAAGCACATAGAGAGGAAACTTGATATTATTGCAATTCCCACAAGCATATATTCCTCCCTCATAATAATTTTCAGTAGCATCATGAATGAATTCAACAATATAACCAGCACCTAAAGCATTCTTTTCATGATCTACAAGCATAGAAAATTTACTACTCTCCACACAAGCAAAATTCTTCTCATGAATATAGTGGGAGCAAACTCAACAAAGTAACTATCATGTGATTGAAAATTAAGATCAAGATGAAAAGTATCATGGTTATCATTATTCTTTAAAGCATACGTGTCATCACAATAATCATCATAGATAGGAGGCATGCTTTTATCATAATAAATTTTCTCATCAAAACTTGGGGGACAAAAAATATCATCTTCATCAAACATAGCTTCCCCAAGCTTGTGGATTTGCATATCATTAGCATCATGGATATTCAAGGAATTCATACTAACAACATTGCACTCATGCTCATCATTCAAATATTTAGTGCCAAACATTTTATATATTTCTTCTTCTAGCACTTGAGCACAATTATCCTTTCCATCATACTCACGAAAGATATTAAAAAGGTGAAGCGTATGACACAAACTCAATTCCATTTTCTATAGTTTTCTTTTGTAAACTAAACTAGTGATAAAACAAGAAACTAAAAGAATCGATTGCAAGATCTAAAGATATACCTTCAAGCGCTAACCTCCCCGGCAATGGCGCCAGAAAAGAGCTTGATGTCTACTACACAACCTTCTTCTTGTAGATGTTGTTGGGCCTCAAAGTGCAGAGGTTTGTAGGATAGTAGCAAATTTCCCTCAAGTGGATGACCTAAGGTTTATCCATCCGTAGAAGGCGTAGGATGAAGATGGTCTCTCTCAAGCAACCCTGCAACCAAATAACAAAGAGTCTCTTGTGTCCCCAACACACCCAATACAATGGTAAATTGTATAGGTGCACTAGTTCGGCGAAGAGATGGTGATACAAGTGGTATATGGATAGTAGATAAAGGTTTTTGTAATCTGAAAATATAAAAACAGCAAGGTAACTAATGATAAAAGTGAGCGTAGACGGTATTGCAATGTGTGGAAATAAGGCCTGGGATTCATACTTTCGCTGGTGCAAGTCCTCTCAACAATAATAACATAATTGGATCACATAACTATCCCTCAAAATGCAACAAAGAGTCACTCCAAAGTCACTAATAGCGGAGAACGAACGAAGAGATTATGGTAGGGTACGAAACTACCTCAAAGTTATTCTTTCCAATCAATCCGTTGGGCTATTCCTATAAGTGTCACAAACAGCCCTAGAGTTCGTACTAGAATAACACCTTAAGACACAAATCAACCAAAACCCTAATGTCACCTAGATACTCCAATGTCACCTCAAGTATCCGTGGGTATGATTATACGATATGCATCACACAATATCAGATTCATCTATTCAACCAACACATAGAACCTCAAAGAGTGCCCCAAAGTTCTACCGGAGAATCACGACGAAAACGTGTGCCAACCCCTATGCATAGGTTCATGGGCGGAACCCGCAAGTTGATCACCAAAACATACATCAAGTGAATCACGTGGTATCCCATTGTCACCACAGATACGCACGGCAAGACATACATCAAGTGTTCTCAAATCTTTAAAGACTCAATCCGATAAGATAATTTCAAAGGGGAAACTCAATCCATTGCAAGAGAGTAGAGGGGGAGAAAACATCATAGGATCCAAATATAATAGTAAAGCTCACAATACATCAAGATCGTATCACCTCAAGAACACGAGAGAGAGAGAGAGAGGTCAAACACATAGCTACTGGTACATACCCTCAGCCCCGAGGGAGAACTACTCCCTCCTCGTCATGGAGAGCACCGGGATGATGAAGATGGCCACCGGAGAGGGATTGCCCCCTCCGGCAGGGTGCCGAAATGGGTCTAGATTTGTTTTCGGTGGCTACGGAGGCTTCTGGTGGCAGAACTCCCGATCTATTCTCCGTTCTGGAAGTTTTAGGATACGTGGGTATATATGGGTGAAAGGAGTACGTCGGTGGACCGAATGGGTGGCCACGAGGCAGGGGGGCGCGCCCTAGGGGGTGGGCGCGCCCCTACCCTCATGAGCTCCTCCTTCATCTTCTGACGTAGGGTCCAAGTCTATCTGGTAGGTTTCCTTCCAAAAATAACTTCTCTAGTTGATTTCATTTCGTTTCGACTCCGTTTGATACTCCTTTTCTTCGAAACACTGAAAATAGGCATAAAACAGCAAATCTGGGCTGGGCCCCTAGTTAATAGGTTAGTCCCAAAAATAATATAAAAGTGGAAAATAAAGCCCAATATTGCCCAAAACAGTAGATAATATAGCATGGAGCAATCAAAAATTATAGATACGTTGGAGACGTATCACGCACCATGGGTTTGTGCTCTTCCAACTGGAAGGATCCCGTCCAGGAAATGTGAGGCAACATTCTATCAGCAAATATTACCTTTTCTAGCTTGCCAACCCGTAACCTTTGTTGTAGTAGCATTTGTCGTGCGGTGCTTTAACTATACCATGTTTAATTATTTTAGTTATGAAAAAATGTATAGTTCAATAGGTCTATGTGATGTTTAAGTATGCATTGTCCACTTTAGTTTCATGAATGGCTATATTTGGTTGTTTATAGTGATTAGATGCCTTGTTTATCTGTATTTGATTGTTATGTTGGTTGGAGTGAGCATTTTTTTAGTTATCGAGCAGATGCCTTATTTATCTATATTTGGTTCTTAGTTTGGTTGCAGTGAGTATTTGTCCAGTTATCAAGCAGATGCCTTGTTTATCTACATTTGGTTGTTAGGTTGCTTTTTTTAGCATTTGTCCAGTTATCAAGCAGATGCCTTGTTTATCTGTATTTGGTTGTTAGGTTGCTTTTTTTAGCATTTTTCCAGTTATCAAGCAGATGCCTTGTTTATCTTTATCTGCTTGTTAGGTTGGTTGCAGTGAGCATTTGTCCAGTTTTCAAGCATATGCCCTATTTATCTGTATTTTCTTGTTAGGTTGGTTGCAGTGAGACTCTGTCCAGTTGTCAATGGCTATATTTGGTTGTTATACTGGTCATTTACGCCTTGTTTATTTCAGTCATTCACAATGTGTGGTTCATTATGTGCAAGTCGGAACTGTGCCGCTCGACTACATCAATACCAGTTTGAACGGCTATATTTGGTTCCAGTTATTCCTGGTGTAGTTAACACATGCCCTTTATTTCAGTTTTACACATTTATCCAGTGTGATGTTTAAGCATTACCTACGTTCTATTCATTTTCAACAATACCAGTTTGAATTGCAATATTTGATGGCTGTTAAGCCTGCTGTCGATAACATTGCCTTCCATTTTATATCTGCTTTAACAGCATGATGAAACCAACTCATTCAAGCTATCATTTGGAGACGATGTTGTTTACCTTTGCTATATTTGTTTGATGTTAAGATTGTTATACTTATCATGCCTTTCCACTACTTATGCAGGACAACAATGGGAGTGGCCACCATTTTCCGCCGAGATTAGCTTCATCCCTCGACTTGTACTCCCCCCGTCGTTCCATAATGTAGTTCACATAGATTCAGGCATGGACACTAGTTAGCTTCTAATATTGACTTGTTGCTTGTAGGTACATATGCCCTTGGCAAGGATCCACGCATCGACCCTTTTTGCGTATGGGGCAATGAGATATTGATGAACAAGCATCAAGTGAGGAAACTGATAAGGATTATTAGCAAAAAGATACGAAAGGTGGCAAGCAAATTATTTGTTTATGCTCTATCGAACACAACAGTGAGCTATAGGATGGTAACTACAAACTCTGAAGCCTTCTCTTTTTACTACCCAAAATGAGTTGTTAGACAACAATGTCTGAATCTTTTTCGTTCCCAGTGCTTCCCGAAGCAGTTCACTCAAGATTAACTCGCAAAGTACATGATTGGTGGACACACAATGAAGGTTAAAGTATTTCATCTAGACTACAATGAGCATCGAGAAGTCCTAATGAAGATAGTGAAGGATGGACGGGCAGCCATCACAAAGGGTTGGCCTAGAGTCGTGTGTGCCTTACGCATGGAGGAGGGCACAATATGGGCATTTCACTTCACCTTCTCCAGCAACCAGAATGCCTTTCGCCTCTCTCTTTACAGTCTTTAGTACAATTGTGGTTCATCGTTCTTTACTTGGTGCTTCTGTAGTTCTTCAGTATATGTACCTGTGCATTGAATTGTGGATTCGTGGTTGAACCTATATTTGTCATAAACATGGTTGGATATGAAATAAGTGATTGCCTACTTTCAAATTCATAACATGTGATTTTTAAATTAGGGATTAATTGGATTAATTATGGATTAAATAGGGATTACACTGCACACGGTTTGCGAAAGCGAAACGTCTGTGATATACATGGAGATCAGAAACGTTTCTAGGATCCACTACGTGTGCGATCAATCCCCACTGCACACATGACTTTCTCTTGAAAACTGTCTGTGTTAGGCCACCTTGCGCAAACGTTTATCACATAAAAAGTGTGTGTGATGGACAGCCTTTGCCACACAGTTTCTTTATACACACCGTGTGTGATGCATTCAATAACGCAAATGATAAAATTATTAATATCCTGTGCAATGGCAATGCTATCACAAACGATTTAACGGGAAACATTGTGTGTGATGTACCTGTGAATGGAAACGTTTTCCTTGGAGCGACTGTGTGGGATGTACATACGAACGGAAATGTTTAGCGGGGACTGACTGTGTGGGATGTACTTGCGACCGGAAACAATTTTGCCGTATAATTGTATTTTTTAGTTGTACTGTACGTATTTCCGTATTTGAGTGCTCACCGGTCGCACACGACCTCATTTTGCCGAACGTGTGTGCCAGGAGGGCATATCCCCGACGGTTTTAGGTCGTGTGGGAAGGACCCCCCTATCGCCCACACTCACTTGGCGATGGTTCCAGATGCCGTCGCGGAAAGGGGTTAAAAACCGTTTGTTTAGGACCGACGCGCACCAGTGTGTGCCTGGACATGTAAAGTTGGTCCGGGACACTTCATCCCACAATACCGTCGAATCAAAATAAGACGTTGGTGATAAGCAGTATGACTATCACCGTCCACAACTCTTTGTGTTCTACTTGTGCATATCATCTACGCATAGACCTGCTCGAATGCCACTGTTGGGAAACGTTGCATGGAAAACAAAAAAATCTACACACACGCAAGATCTATCCATGGAGATGCATAGCAACGAGAGGGGAGACTGTGTCTACGTACCCTCGTAGACCGTAAGCGGAAGCGTTTAGTAATGCAGGTGATGTAGTCGAACTTCTTCTCGCTCCAACCGATCAAGTACCGAACGTACGACACCTCCGCGTTCAGCACACGTTCAGCTTGGTGACGTCCTCCGCCTTCTCGAGCCAGCAAGACAGCAAGGTAGTAGATGAGTTCCGGCAGCACGACGACATGGTGACAATGATGATGAAGTTATCTCCACATGGCTTCGCCTAAGCACTACAAAAATATAACCAGGGTGTAAACGGTGGAGGGGGCGCCGCAAATGGCTAAGACAATGTTGTGGTTGTGCTAGGCACCCCCTTCCCACATATATACAGGTGGGGAAGGTAGGAGGCAGCCTGGAGGCACCCCAAGTGGGGCCGAACCCCACTTGGGGTCCTGCCCCAAGCCGCGCCCCCTGCCATGTATAGGTGCGGGGGAAAGGCAGGGGAGGGAGCCCCCCTTTCCTTTCTCCCATGAGAATGGGAAGGCAGGAGGGGCTAGCCCTCCCCCCTTTCCTTCCCTAGGTCCGGCCTGCCAGAGAGAGGGGAACACTAGCCCCCTTTAAGCTGGTCTATACCCCCTTGGCCCATTAGGCCCATACATCTACCGTGGGTGTCCGGAACCCCTTGCGGTGACCCGATGACTACCCGGTGCATCCTGAAACTCTTCCGGTGTCCGAATATTATAGTCCTATATATCAATATTTACCTCTCGACCATTTCGAGACTCCTCATCATGTCCATGATCTCATCCGGGACTCCGAACAACATTCGGTCACCAAATCATATAACTCATATAACACTATATCGTTAACAAACGTTAAGCGTGTGGACCCTATGGGTTCGAGAACTATCTAGACATGACTGAGACACCTCTCCGGTCAATAACCAATAGCGTAACCTGGATGCCCTTATTGGCTCCTACATATTCTACGAAGATCTTTATTGGTCGAACCTTATGACAACATATGTAATTCCCTTTGTCCATCGGTATGTTACTTGCCTGAGATTAATTCGATCGTCGGTATCTTCATACCTATTTCAATCTCATTACCGGCAAGTCTCTTTACTCATTCCGTAATACATCATCCTACAACTAACTCATTAGCCACTTTGCTTGCAAGGCTTCTTATGTATTACCGAGGGGGCCCAGAGATACCTCTCCGATACTCGAAGTGACAAATCCTAATCTCGATCTATGCCAACTCAACAAACACCTTCGGAGATACCTGTAGAGCATCTTTATGATCCCCAAGTTACTTTGTGATGTTTTATAGCACACAAGGTATTCCTTTGGTATCCGGGAGTTGCATAATCTCATAGTCAAAGGAATATGTATTTGACATTAAGAAAGCAATAACAATAAACTGAACGATCAATATGCTAAGCTAACGGATGGGTCTTGTCCATCACATCATTCTCCTAATGACGTGACCCTGTTATCAAATGACAACACATGTCTATGGTTAGGAAATCTTAACCATCTTTGATCAACGAGCTTGTGTAGTCGAGGCTTACTAGGGACATGGTATTTGTTTATGTATTCACACATGTATTTCAGTTTCCGATCAATACAATTCTAGTATTCTCGGGTGGTTGGTGCGACATATGCCAATGGATGGCTTATCATTGTGGGAGCCAATAAAACATCGCCGGTGCCTGGAAACGGGATAAGGCGAAGACATGCACGCCGGCGAATCTTACCCAGCTTCAGGGCTCTCCGTGGAGATAACACCCCTAATGCTGCTCTGCGGGGTCTCCGCATGATCACTATCTCGACGGGTAGCTACAGGATGCTCCTTGAGCTGTTCGGTGAAAGGATGAAGAAGGGCAAGGCTAGCCCGCTCCTCTTCTCCTTGTGGTGTCTAAGAACTATCCAAAGAGAGATCTCCCTGCATAGGAGCCTGGGGGGTTTATATAGGCCTACCCCCCAGGGGTACAATGGTAATCCGACTAGGCGTGGGCCCCAGCCGTCTGTGTCTATGCCCACCGGCTTCTTTGCCGATAGGTGGGGCCTGCCGATAGGTGGGTCCCGCCGATTGGTGGGCCCTGCCGGCTGCCGGTCCTCTAGTCGACAGGCCGGCCCCACCGCTCAGGGGCTCTGTCAGGGGCTGGTTACTATGGCCCCGCCTTTAGTGGCGAGGGCTTCGTCTTGGCAAGCATGGCTATAGTGCCGCCGCCGGGCGGCTTATCACTGTAGCCTTACCTTGTCTTATCTCCTTAATGGGGCGCCTCCTTCGAGGGAGTGGACTGGTCGGCTACTGGGAATCGGCCGTACCCCAGGCCGACTGGGGGTGGCCCGGCCGCCTTCGGGTGTCTCCATGACGGATGGGACCCGCCGCCCATGGGTCGTACTGACGGCTCGCCGTGGGTGACATCATGGTCAATATGGCAACAGTGCCGTGCCGAACAGGTGAAGGCCACCCGTACGGCGTACAATGGCCAGGCGTGCTCCGGGATTCGGGGGTGGCAGGTTTCGCCGTAGCCACGCCCCATCTCATCGCCGTTATGTGGGTGCAGATTTTGAGGGCACGATCTGGGCTGCCTGCTGAGGGGGGCGGCTTCTTGGAGTCGGCCTTCTCGTGGCCGGCTTCGTGGAGCCGGCCCTCTCGGGGCTTTCTTCTTGGAGATTTTTAGGCCTAGGCCGCCTTCGCACAGCCAGCCTGAGGGGCAGTCGGCTGGAGGAAGGCGGCCCCATGTCTTGGAAGCTTGAAGGCTTGATTGGCCTATAATATTTCCGAAGTGCCAGGGGGAGCCGGCTAGGCTACCCATGGTCATTTACTCTGTCAGTAGTCCCCGAAGCTGGTTGGGCTCCGAGGCAGAAAAAGGAGTCGAGAAGCTCAAACAGCTTCATGTCTTGAGGAGCCGGAGCCGGCTTTGATTAGGTGCGCCGTCTTCTGGAGGGCGTCGAAGTTCGTGGCCGGGAACCAAGCGGCGCGCGAGTTAGGCTGCGGGCTGACCACCCGCGCGCCACGTGGCACCCAGTGGCTGGACGGGCCTGCCAGCCCACACGCGCGACGGGACGCCGCCGCAGTCCGGGGCTAGCCACTACGAGGCCACGGCCCACGCTCGGATCTTCTGCGGCCCGGGCAGACCGCGCACCTCCCTGCGGCGGTTGCCACACGCCGTGGAAGCGCAACAAGCTCAGGACGTGGGGGGAGTGGGCGCAGTTAATCTCACATTCCCCCACGCCTCGCCTCCTTGGCTTCGTCGTACGAGGCTTATAAGTAGGGGGGAGGAGGCGGAGCGGCAAACGCTCGCCCTCGCCCCGTCCCTTCCGTTTCTTCTTCTCTGTCGCCACAACTCCCCGCCGCCGCCCGGCTCTTCCGCCAACCTCCTTGACTCACTGTTGCTTTGCCGCGGCAGGGTCGCGTGTCTCTCCATCGCCGCATCTTTCTCGTCGCAGCTCCTGGGATGGCTCCAATGTCCACGACGACCATGTCGACTTTCTTCGCTGGACGCGGCGGCTGCCGGGCAAAGACTACGTGCGGGTCCGTCTCGCGCCGGAGAGGGAGATCTCACCGGCACCGGAAGAGGACGAGCGGGTAATCTTCCGCTCGCATTGCCTGCACAGCTTCGGCCTGCCGGCGAGCAGGTTCTTCTGCTCCTTCCTCGAATTCTATCATCTCCAGCTGCATCACCTCACTCCCAATGCGGTGATGCTGCTGTCGGCCTTCGTCACCCTGTGCGAGGGTTTTCTTGGCGTCCTCCCCACCCTTGAACTGTGGGGAGAGTTCTTCCAGTGCAACTTGGCACTGTTGTTGCGGGCGTGCCCGCCCCATGCGGCGCCTTCATCGCCGTGCGGAGGACGGGCGACAACAACCCGTTTCCGTCCATCCCGCTAATCCAGTCGGTGAAGCTCTGGCAGAAGTCTTACTTCTACGTGAAGAATATCGCTCCGCAAGGCGACTTCGTCAACCTGCTGGCTTATGTAGCCGGCCCGCCGGCTGGGAGGCAGCCTTCATGGTCCTTCGGGTCCAGGTCATTGTCTCCAGGCGGCGCCGCCTCCGTTGCCCGGCTCCGGGTGATGATCCAGTCGGAGGGTCTGTCTGGGGCCGACCTGGTGGCCGCCTTCGTGGAGCATCGGGTGCTTCCACTCCAGGGCCGTCCTCACATGATCGGCCAGATGAGCAGCCGCTTCGACCCATGCCGGCTAAGCACCAAGGAGATGCCTCACGCCGAGGTGTCTTATATGGTGAATTATATTTCCAACTGCAAGCTCACCGAGGAGTGGCAGTACGGCAAGGTGTCGTACTCTCGCGCCAATCCTCCGCTGGTAGTAAGTTTCTCTTCTTTTCTTCTTTCCTTGTCGACGGGTTCATGATGGCCGACTCCTAACCAGTCGGCCTATTTTGGCAGAATCCCGTGCTTCCGCTGGCAACCGGGGCTGCGGGGGTGGAACGCCAGTTCCTCCCTGACCGCACGATGGACGACGTAAACGACCCAGACCTGGGGGCGGCCGCCATGGAAGACGACGTCGCGGGGGAAGGCGGCGACGCAGGCGGGTCCGGGCTCGGGGCCGCCTTTCAGGACTGGCTAGATGACGACGAAGCCGAAGTCATTCCGCGCCGCCGACCGGCGCCCGATCACCAAGGCGCGGGTCCATCTGCCGGGCCGGCTGCCCATGGCGGCGCACAGAAGTGCCGAGCCGCGACGACCCACTTCGGCAGTCGGCCGAAGAAGCCCAAGAGTACCACAGCGGCGACCAAGCGGGACAAGGCGGCCGCGAAGGCAGCCCGCTTCTGCAAGGTGGTGAAGCAGCCGCAGGCGGTCTCAGCGTAAGTGTCGCTGTTCTCATGCCTTTCTTTTTTCTTCTTCTTCGGTTGGTGTTTTTCCAAACCCTTTTTCTCAATTTATCAAACATGGACCCTCTTTCCCTTGGGCGGGTCCCGGCCGCCTCCATAGTTGGAGCCATGGGAGGGTCTTCAAGCTCCCGCCGGGTGGATCCCCGCGCCAACCTCCTAGAGGCGACGAAGCGGAACGCGCGGGAAGTGCGGGAGGAGCGGGAGGCGGAGGAGCGGAGGGCGGCTCGAGAGGCGAAGCAAAAGTCGGCGGAGGCGCGAGCCATCGCGGCCGCCAAGGCCCAGGCGGAGGCCGCAGATGCGGAGAGGGAGGCGGAGGCCCAGCAGAACCAGCCTCCGCAGTTCATCATTCCCCTCCGCGCAGCGGCTCCCGGCACCCCTGTGCCCCCGTTGGAGGAGGCCGGCCGCAGCCAGCCGAAGATGGAGAGGGAGGTGGCGCCATCGCCGCCGACTGGAGCGGGCCGAGGAAGTCGGCCTGAAGTGCCGCCCATGCAGCCGGCTAGAGGCGAGCCGTCTGTGGGAGGGGATCTTGTGATCTCATCGCCGTCTCGCCGGCGCGCGGGGAAGGCGACTTCAGTGCCGTACGCGCAGAAAACCGTGGACGCCGGCTCGTCGGCCCAGGACCTAGAAGCAGCCAGCGATAGCTCGTCCGGGTGGACGCCAGGCGGCGGGACAACCGTGCTGAATGTGGCGGCGCAGGACGTCCGGAACCGGCTTCAGGCCCAAGCCACCGTGCTAAAGCAGTACACCCAGGAGTTTCTCACGACGCGATCGGTTATCCGGGTGAGTCCTCCTGCTCTTTGTTGATTGCTTTTGATTTCTTCCGTGGGGGCGCGTCAGCGCACCCACTGGGTGTAGTCCCCGAGTTCCGAGCCGGCTCCTAAGCAGGCGGCTTGGAACTTCTTGGAAAGCTTGATTGCCGTTTTATTCTTACTCGCGTCCCTTGTCTTATCTGCAGGAGTACCGCAACCTCCGCGCGGCTGCTTTCAACTCCCAGGCCCAGGAGTTGCATCAGAACGCCACTGATCTGACCGAAAGCCGGAGTAAGCGCTTCGTTTTTCTTTTAAGTGGGGGCTCGTCAGCGCACCCACTGGGTGTAGTCCCCGAGATTCGGGCCAGCTACCGAGTAGTCGGGTCGGATCTTTTCCTGACGACTTCTTTCTTCATATTTGCAGGGGCCAATGCTGACTTGAGGAGCCAGCTAAGCGGAGCCCAGTCCTCCCTTCGTGCCAAGGAAGACGAGTGCGCCGCCCTATCCCAGGAGCGTGATCGCCTGGCCAAGAAGCTGGCTGTTGGTGTCAAAACCGGCGGATCTCGGGTAGGGGGTCCCGAACTGTGCGTCTAGGCCGGATGGTAACAGGAGGCAAGGGACACGAAGTTTTACCCAGGTTCGGGCCCTCTCGTTGGAGGTAAAACCCTACGTCCTACTTGATTAATATTGATGATATGGGTAGTACAAGATTAGATCTACCACGAGATCAGAGAGGCTAAACCCTAGAAGCTAGCCTATGGTATGATTGTTGATGTGTATGTTGTCCTATGGACTAAAACCCTCCGGTTTATATAGACACCGGAGAGGGTTAGGGTTACATAGAGTCGATTACAATGGTAGGAGATCTGAACATCCGTATCGCCAAGCTTGCCTTCCACGCCAAGGAAAGTCCCTTCCGGACATGGGACGGAGTCTTCAATCTTGTATCTTCATAGTCCAGGAGTCTGGCTGAAGGTATAGTTCGGCTATCCGAACACCCCCTAATCCAGGACTCCCTCAGTAGCCCCCGAACCAGGCTTCAATGACGATGAGTCCGGCGCGTAGATTGTCTTCGGCATTGCAAGGCGGGTTCTCCTCCAAATTCCATGTACCTGTTTGAATAAAGTCTGGTTTCTTGTAGATGTTGCGCTCCTTGGCTTCTACGCCCAATAATGGCCGTCTCCCACGTGTCAAATGAATATGAAAAGTCTGTGTGTTTTTTCATTCACACCCCTAGCCACGTAAATGAGCTGCCCTATTTAAGGGGACGAGGATTTAGATCCAATCCACACCTTCTCCCCTCCACGAGTGTTCATCAGAGCGCATCCGACAAAGGTCCATTCCACATGGCCAGCCGCTGCAACTCCTCTGCTCGCCCTTCTAGCCCTAAGCCTGGATATTGGGAGAGATGTTCCAATCTGCATAGCGAGCTAGTGACACTCCAGACCAAGGGATTTCTCCCCCCGGCCTATATGGTCCCAGTTCGAGCCGGTCTTGCCGTCTACAACGGCGGAGAGCAAGCAGAGAATGCCCCTAATCCATCCAAAGGAGAGCGGGTGTGCCTTGTCCCTTACTTAATAAGGGGGCTCGGATTTCCCATCCACCCATTTCTCCGGGGGCTGCTGGAGTTCTACGGCCTCCAGCTACATCATCTCACGCCTGCCTCAGTATTGCATATCGCGGGCTTTGTAGCCCTCTGCGAGTTGTTCTTGGGTATTGAAGCTCATTTCGGACTGTGGAAGGAGCTATTTGCCTCGTGCCCCATTCCAAGAAAGGGTCAATGTATCAAGTGGGCAGAGCCGAAGTATGGCGCATCGCCGGGACCGGATATCTGTCCGGAACCCCAAAGAAGGCGTCCGAAGATTGGCCCTCGGAATGGTTCTATATAGAAGACGTCCCGCTGCCAGATCCTGTCCGGATCGGCCTCCCAGAATTCGATAGTGCTCCCTTAAAGAAGCGCCTAAGCTGGCATCCACGAATCCCTCAAAGGGAAAGTGACAGGAACATCGTTTACTTGATGGGCCGAATAAGATTGTTGGCCCATTCCGGACTAACCATGATCGGAGTTATGGCCGAATGCATCATGCGGGGGGTGCAGCCGCTTCAGTATAAAAGTCACCCCATGTGGGATTTCAACGGGGAGGACGACGCCACCCGCTACGGCCGTAAAGGGCTGGATTCAGTTGCCGCTCTATTAAAGATCTTGTCCACTTTGTACAAGGGAGAAGAGGAGGAATTTCTCCACGTCAACCCACAGGGTGGATTCACTATGCACAATCCCCCAAGCTGGGTAAGTGGTCGCATTTACTTGACCATCCATTTAGTGTTCCCATTGTTAAATACTTAGTCCGATGACTTCAACGCAGGAACTGCGCTGGGCTGTTAAGGAAATAAGCAGCCCGCCTCCACAACCCGAGGACCCAGGACAGTCTCTCGACCCGGCCTCTCAAGAGGATCTGGACATATCTATGGAGCTGATTGATGGAGTGTTCCATCAATTGAGCGAGGACAACGCTTTGGTGGCCATTACGGCCGATTACCCAGGGCTAATCCCGACGCCCCAGGTACTTGAGATCGAAGTCCCAGTACCCCGGATAGGGGTTCGTCCACACGTGTTCAATTTCCTGATTGCAACCGAACTTTGCAGGGGAGGTTGTTGAGGCGGAAGGCCGAACCTGCGGCGACAAGCCAACGAGGGGCCGCAGGGCCCCGTGGGTAGAAAAGAGGTGCAGTCCGGACCGAGGCATCAGCGCAAAGGTATGGCGCGCCCTCTATCCCAGTTGTTATACCTTCGAGGCACATTCGACACTCGTGCCCTCTTCAGGACAAAGAGACCTCGCCGGACTATATCCGGAGAGGCTGCCAATCGCGCCTCCACCAGCCAGGCTCCAAAGCCTGGTTCAGGGGCGGAGGCTAACACAAGGCGCGTGCCGGACGTTCCTCCGACGGAGGATGAGGACGGGTTGTCTGCCACCAACTCTGAGGTGGAAAGTGCCATGAACCACAGGCGTCGCCGGACAATTCTTCGCGACGCTTGCTTCTCCCAAGAGGCGTTAGATGCCTTCAATTTGGGAGATGCGCACCTCCGTGCTGCTCAAAATAGTCTGGCCAGAGCCACGGAGCAATATGTAAAAGACATACGGGTAAGAAAATTTTGGTAAATATATATGTAGCAGTAGCCCCCGAGACTTGAAACAGTTAGAATAACTGGTTTAAGGATCATTTGATATGCAGGTTCTTACAAAAAAG